>NC_086446.1:441735351-442035351 GCF_028390025.1 Pseudophryne corroboree
CAAAATACACTGCCATATCAGCAAAAACTCAGGACTGCATTGGCCGGGAATCGATTCCGGGCCTCACGCGTGGCAGGCGAGAATTCAACCACTGAACCACCAATGCTCCACAGATGCTTAATTTTAGACTTACTCATGTACTTTACTGTACAAAACAAAGCAGGAGAGTCAGGATGCCTTGCCTTGCCTTGCCATCACCACAACTCCTCGGTTACCAAGCATTGCTAACTCAGTCGGTAAAGCATGAGACTCTTAATCTCAGGGTCGTGGGTTCGAGCCCCACATTGGGCGGATGTTTTTTTTCTTTTCCTGTACCATTGTATGTTGAACACTGTCAACTTGCACCACCACAGCACAAATGGCTGTCCTCACTTTCACAAAATGCAATGCCATATCAGCAAAAACTGAGAACTGCATTGTCCGGGAATCGAACCCAGGCCTCCCGCGTGACAGGCGAGAATTCTACCACTGAACCACCAATGCTCCACAGATGCTTAATTTTATACTTACTCGTGTACTTTAGTGTACAAAACAAAGCAGGAGAGTCAGGATGCCTTGCCTTGCCATCACCACAACTCCTCGGTTACCAAGCATTGCTAACTCAGTCGGTAAAGCATGAGACTCTTAATCTCAGGGTCGTGGGTTCGAGCCCCACATTGGGCAGATGTTTTTTTTCTTTTCCAGTACCATTGTATGTGGAACACTGTCAACTTGCACCACCACAGCGCAAATGGCTGTACTCACTTTCACAAAATGCACTGCCATATCAGCAAAAATTCAGGAATTCATTGGCCGGAAATCGAACCCGGGCCTCCCGCGTGGCAGGCGAGAATTCTACCACTGAACCACCAATGCTCCACAGATACTTAATTTTACACTTACTCGTGTACTTTAGTGTATGAAACAAAGCAGGAGTGTCAGGATGCCTTGCCTTGCCATCACCTCCATACATTCCCAACCAAGCCTGGCTAGCTCAGTCGGTAGAACATGAGACTCTTAATCTCAGGGTCGTGGGTTAGAGCCCCACATTGGGCGGATGTTTTTTCTTTTCCTGTACCATTGTATGTGGAACACTGTATACTTACACCACCACAGCGCAAATGGCTGTCCTCACTTTCACAAAATACACTGCCATATCAGCAAAAACTCAGGACTGCATTGGCCGGGAATCGAACCCGGCCCTCCCGCGTGGCAGGCAAGAATTCTACCACTGATCCACCAATGCTCCACAGATACTTAATTTTACACTTACTCGTGTACTTTAGTGTATGAAACAAAGCAGGAGTTTCAGGATGCCTTGCCTTGCCATCACCTCCATACATTCTCAACCAAGCCTGGCTAGCTCAGTCGGTAGAGCATGAGACTCTTAATCTCAGGGTCGTGGGTTCGAGCCCCACGTTGGGTGGATGTTTTTTCTTTTCCTGTACCATTGTATGTGGAACACTGTATACTTGCACCACAACAGCGCAAATGGCTGTCCTCACTTTCACAAAATACACTGCCATATCAGCAAAAACTCAAGACTGCATTGGCCGGGAATCGATTCCGGGCCTCACGCGTGGCAGGCGAGAATTCAACCATTGAACCACCAATGCTCCACAGATGCCTAATTTTACACTTACTCATGTACTTTAGTGTATAAAACAAAGCAGGAGTGTCAGGATGCCTTGCCTTGCCATCACCTCCAAGCCTACGTAACCAAGCCCGACTAGCACAGTCGCTAGAGCATAAGACTATTAATCTTAGGGTCATGTATTTGAGCTCCATGTTGGGCAGTTGTTTTTTTCTCTTCCTGTACCATTGTATGTGGAACAGTGTATACTTGCATCACCACAGCGCAAATGGCTGTCCTCACTTTCACAAAATGCACTGCCCTATCAGCAAAAACTCATGAATGTATTGACCGGGAATTGAACCCGGCCTCCCACGTGGACGGCTAGATTTCTACCATTGAACCACCAATGATCCACAGATGCTTAATTTTAGACTAACTCATGTACTTTAGTGTACAAAACAAAGCAGGAGAGTCAGGATGCCTTGCCTTGCCATCACCACAACTCCTCGGTTACCAAGCATTGCTAACTCAGTCGGTAAAGCATGAGACTCTTAATCTCAGGGTCGTTGGTTCGAGCCCCACATTGGGCGGATATTTTTTTTCTTTTCCTGTACCATTGTATGTGGAACACTGTCAACTTGCACCACCACAGCGCAAATGGCTGTCCTCACTTTCAAAAAATGCACTGCCATATCAGCAAAAACTCAGGACTGCATTGTCCGGGAATCGAACCCAGGCCTCCCGCATGGCAGGTGAGAATTCTACCACTGAACCACCAATGCTCCACAGATACTTAATTTTACACTTACTCGTGTACTTTAGTGTATGAAACAAAGCAGGAGTGTCAGAATGCCTTGCCTTGCCCTCACCTCCATATATTCTCAACCAAGCCTGGCTAGCTCAGTCGGTAGAACATGAGACTCTTGATCTCAGGGTCGTGGGTTCGAGCCCCACGTTGGGCGGATGTTTTTTCTTTTCCTGTACCATTGTATGTGGAACACTGTATACTTGCACCACCACAGCGCAAATGGCTGTCCTCACTTTCACAAAATACACTGCCATATCAGCAAAAACGCAGGACTGCATTGGCCGGGAATCGATTCCGGGCCTCACGCGTGGCAGGCGAGAATTCTACCATTGAACCACCAATGCTCCACAGATGTCTAATTTTACACTTACTCATGTACTTTAGTGTATAAAACAAAGCAGGAGTGTCAGGATGCCTTGCCTTGCCATCACCTCCAAGCCTACGTAACCAAGACCGACTAGCACAGTCGCTAGAGCATAAGACTATTAATCTTAGGGTCATGTATTTGAACACCATGTTGGGCAGTTGTTTTTTTCTCTTCCTGTACCATTGTATGTGGAACAGTGTATACTTGCATCACCACAGCGCAAATGGCTGTCCTCACTTTCACAAAATGCACTGCCCTATCAGCAAAAACTCATGAATGTATTGACCGGGAATTGAACCCGGCCTCCCACGTGGACGGCTAGATTTCTACCATTGAACCACCAATGATCCACAGATGCTTAATTTTAGACTAACTCATGTACTTTAGTGTACAAAACAAAGCAGGAGAGTCAGGATGCCTTGCCTTGCCATCACCTCCATACTTTCTCAATCAAGCCTGGCTAGCTCAGTCGGTAGAGCATGAGACTCTTAATCTCAGGGTCGTGGGTTCAAGCCCCACGTTAGGTGGATGTTTTTTCTTTTCCAGTACCATTGTATGTGGATACACTATATACTTGCACCACCACAGCGCAAATGGCTGTCCTCACTTTCACAAAATGCACTGCCATATCAGCAAAAATTCAGGACTGCATTGGCCAGGAATCGAACCTTGGCCTCCCGCGTGGCAGGCGAGAATTCTACCACTGAACCACCAATGCTCCACAGATACTTAATTTTACACTTACTCGTGTACTTTAGTGTATGAAACAAAGCAGGAGAGTCAGGATGCCTTGCCATCACCTCCATACATTCTCAACCAAGCCTGGCTAGCTCAGTCGGTAGAGCATGAGACTCTTAATCTCAGGGTCGTGGGTTCGAGCCACACGTTGGGCGGATGTTTTTTCTTTTCCTGTACCATTGTATGTGGAACACTGTAAACTTGCACCACCACAGCGCAAATGGCTGTCCTCACTTTCACAAAATACACTGCCATATCAGCAAAAACGCAGGACTGCATTGGTCGGGAATCGATTCCGGGCCTCACGCGTGGCAGGCGAGAATTATACCACTGAACCACCAATGCTCCACAGATGCCTAATTTTACACTTACTCATGAACATTAGTGTATAAAACAAAGCAGGAGTGTCAGGATGCCTTGCCTTGCCATCACCTCCAAGCCTACGTAACCAAGCCCGACTAGCACAGTCGCTAGAGCATAAGACTATTAATCTTAGGGTCATGTATTTGAGCTCCATGTTGGGCAGTTGTTTTTTTCTCTTCCTGTACCATTGTATGTGGAACAGTGTATTCTTGCATCACCACAGCGCAAATGGCTGTCCTCACTTTCACAAAATGCACTGCCCTATCAGCAAAAACTCAGGAATGTATTGATCGGGAATTAAACCCGGCCTCCCACGTGGCCGGCTAGATTTCTACCACTGAACCACCAATAATCCACAGATGCTTAATTTTAGACTTACTCATGTACTTTAGTGTACAAAACAAAGCAGGAGAGTCAGGATGCCTTGCCTTGCCATCACCTCCAAACATTCTCAATCAAGCCTGGCTAGCTCAGTCGGTAGAGCATGAGACTCTTAATCTCAGGGTCGTGGGTTCGAGCCCCACGTTGGGCGGATGTTTTTTCTTTTCCTGTACCATTGTATGTGGAACACTGTATACTTGCACCACCACAGCGCAAATGGCTGTCCTCACTTTCACAAAATACACTGCCATATCAGCAAAAACTCAGGACTGCATTGGCCGGGAATCGATTCCGGGCCTCACGCGTGGCAGGCGAGAATTCAACCACTGAACCACCAATGCTCCACAGATGCTTAATTTTAGACTTACTCATGTACTTTACTGTACAAAACAAAGCAGGAGAGTCAGGATGCCTTGCCTTGCCATCACCACAACTCCTCGGTTACCAAGCATTGCTAACTCAGTCGGTAAAGCATGAGACTCTTAATCTCAGGGTTGTGGGTTCGAGCCCCACATTGGGCGGATGTTTTTTTTCTTTTCCTGTACCATTGTATGTGGAACACTGTCAACTTGCACCACCACAGCACAAATGGCTGTCCTCACTTTCACAAAATGCACTGCCATATCAGCAAAAACTAAGAACTGCATTGTCCGGGAATCGAACCCGGGCCTCCCGCGTGACAGGCGAGAATTCTACCACTGAACCACCAATGCTCCACAGATACTTAATTTTATACTTACTCGTGTACTTTAGTGTATGAAACAAAGCAGGAGTGTCATGATGCCTTGCCATCACCTCCATACATTCGCAACCAAGCCTGGCTAGCTCAATCGGTAGAGCGTGAGACTCTTAATCTCAGGGTCGTGGGTTCGAGCCCCACATTGGGCGGATGTTTTTTCTTTTCCTGTACCATTGTATGTGGAACACTGTATACTTGCACCACAACAGCGCAAATGGCTGTCCTCACTTTCACAAAATGCACTGCCCTATCAGCAAAAACTCAGGAATGTAATGACCGGGAATTAAACCCGGCCTCCCACGTGGCCGGCTAGATTTCTACCACTGAGCCACCAATGATCCACAGATGCTTAATTTTAGACTTACTCATGTACTTTAGTGTACAAAACAAAGCAGGAGAGTCAGGATGCCTTGCCTTGCCATCACCACAACTCCTCGGTTACCAAGCATTGCTAACTCAGTCGGTAAAGCATGAGACTCTTAATCTCAGGGTCGTGGGTTCGAGCCCCACATTGGGCAGATGTTTTTTTTCTTTTCCAGTACCATTGTATGTGGAACACTGTATACTTACACCACCACAGCGCAAATGGCTGTCCTCACTTTCACAAAATACACTGCCATATCAGCAAAAACTCAGGACTGCATTGGCCGGGAATCGAACCAGGTCCTCCCGCGTGGCAGGCAAGAATTCTACCACTGAACCACCAATGCTCCACAGATACTTAATTTTACACTTACTCGTGTACTTTAGTGTATGAAACAAAGCAGGAGTTTCAGGATGCCTTGCCTTGCCATCACCTCCATACATTCTCAACTAAGCCTGGCTAGCTCAGTCGGTAGAGCATGAGACTCTTAATCTCAGGGTTGTGGGTTCGAGCCCCACGTTGGGTGGATGTTTTTTCTTTTCCTGTACCATTGTATGTGGAACACTGTATACTTGCACCACAACAGCGCAAATGGCTGTCCTCACTTTCACAAAATACACTGCCATATCAGCAAAAACTCAAGACTGCATTGGCCGGGAATCGATTCCGGGCCTCACGCGTGGCAGGCGAGAATTCTACCATTGAACCACCAATACTCCACAGATGCCTAATTTTACACTTACTCATGTACTTTAGTGTATAAAACAAAGCAGGAGTGTCAGGATGCCTTGCCTTGCCATCACCTCCAAGCCTACGTAACCAAGCCCGACTAGCACAGTCGCTAGAGCATAAGACTATTAATCTTAGGGTCATGTATTTGAGCTCCATGTTGGGCAGTTGTTTTTTTCTCTTCCTGTACCATTGTATGTGGTACAGTGTATACTTGCATCACCACAGCGCAAATGGCTGTCCTCACTTTCACAAAATGCACTGCCCAATCAGCAAAAACTCAGGAATGTATTGACTGGGAATTGAACCCGGCCTCCCACGTGGCCGGCTAGATTTCTACCACTGAACCACCAATGATCCACAGATGCTTAATTTTAGACTTACTCATGTACTTTAGTGTACAAAACAAAGCAGGAGAGTCAGGATGCCTTGCCTTGCCATCACCACAACTCCTCGGTTACCAAGCATTGCTAACTCAGTCGGTAAAGCATGAGACTCTTAATCTCAGGGTCGTGGGTTCGAGCCCCACATTGGGCGGATGTTTTTTTTCTTTTCCTGTACCATTGTATGTGGAACACTGTCAACTTGCACCACCACAGCGCAAATGGCTGTCCTCACTTTCACAAAATGCACTGCCATATCAGCAAACACTCAGGAATGCATTGGCCAGGAATCGAACCCAGGCCTCCCGCGTGGCAGGCGAGAATTCTACCACTGAACCACCAATGCTCCACAGATACTTAGTTTTACACTTACTCGTGTACTTTAGTATATGAAACAAAGCAGGAGTGTCAGGATGCCTTGCCTTGCCATCACCTCCAAGCCTACGTAACCAAGCCCGACTAGCACAGTCGCTAGAGCATAAGACTATTAATCTTAGGGTCATGTATTTGAGCTCCATGTTGGGCAGTTGTTTTTTTCTCTTCCTGTACCATTGTATGTGGAACAGTGTATACTTGCATCACCACAGCGCAAATGGCTGTCCTCACTTTCACAAAATGCACTGCCCTATCAGCAAAAACTCATGAATGTATTGACCGGGAATTGAACCCGGCCTCCCACGTGGACGGCTAGATTTCTACCATTGAACCACCAATGATCCACAGATGCTTAATTTTAGACTAACTCATGTACTTTAGTGTACAAAACAAAGCAGGAGAGTCAGGATGCCTTGCCTTGCCATCACCACAACTCCTCGGTTACCAAGCATTGCTAACTCAGTCGGTAAAGCATGAGACTCTTAATCTCAGGGTCGTGGGTTCGAGCCCCACATTGGGCGGATATTTTTTTTCTTTTCCTGTACCATTGTATGTGGAACACTGTCAACTTGCACCACCACAGCGCAAATGGCTGTCCTCACTTTCACAAAATGCACTGCCATATCAGCAAAAACTCAGGACTGCATTGTCCAGGAATCGAACCCAGGCCTCCCGCATGGCAGGTGAGAATTCTACCACTGAACCACCAATGCTCCACAGATACTTAATTTTACACTTACTCGTGTACTTTAGTGTATGAAACAAAGCAGGAGTGTCAGAATGCCTTGCCTTGCCATCACCTCCATACATTCTCATCCAAGCCTGGCTAGCTCAGTCGGTAGAACATGAGACTCTTGATCTCAGGGTCGTGGGTTCGAGCCCCACGTTGGGCGGATGTTTTTTCTTTTCCTGTACCATTGTATGTGGAACACTGTATACTTGCACCACCACAGCGCAAATGGCTGTCCTCACTTTCACAAAATACACTGCCATATCAGCAAAAACGCAGGAGTGCATTGGTCGGGAATCGATTCCGGGCCACACGCGTGGCAGGCGAGAATTCTACCACTGAACCACCAATGCTCCACAGATGCCTAATTTTACACTTACTCATGTACTTTAGTGTATAAAACAAAGCAGGAGTGTCAGGATGCCTTGCCTTGCCATCACCTCCAAGCATACGTAACCAAGCCCGACTAGCACAGTCGCTAGAGCATAAGACTATTAATCTTAGGGTCATGTATTTGAGCTCCATGTTGGGCAGTTGTTTTTTTCTCTTCCTGTACCATTGTATGTGGTACAGTGTATACTTGCATCACCACAGCGCAAATGGCTGTCCTCACTTTCACAAAAAGCACTGCCCAATCAGCAAAAACTCAGGAATGTATTGACTGGGAATTGAACCCGGCCTCCCACGTGGCCGGCTAGATTTCTACCACTGAACCACCAATGATCCACAGATGCTTAATTTTAGACTTACTCATGTACTTTAGTGTACAAAACAAAGCAGGAGAGTCAGGATGCCTTGCCTTGCCATCACCACAACTCCTCGGTTACCAAGCATTGCTAACTCAGTCGGTAAAGCATGAGACTCTTAATCTCAGGGTCGTGGGTTCGAGCCCCACATTGGGCGGATGTTTTTTTTCTTTTCCTGTACCATTGTATGTGGAACACTGTCAACTTGCACCACCACAGCGCAAATGGCTGTCCTCACTTTCACAAAATGCACTGCCATATCAGCAAAAACTCAGGACTGCATTGGCCGGAAATCGAACCCGGGCCTCTCGCGTGGTAGGCGAGAATTCTACCACTGAACCACCAATGCTCCATAGATACTTAATTTTACACTTACTCGTGTACTTTAGTGTATGAAACAAAGCAGGAGTTTCAGGATGCCTTGCCTTGCCATCACCTCCATACATTCTCAACCAAGCCTGGCTAGCTCAGTCGGTAGAACATGAGACTCTTGATCTCAGGGTCGTGGGTTCGAGCCCCACGTTGGGCGGATGTTTTTTCTTTTACTGTACCATTGTATGTGGAACACTGTATACTTGCACCACAACAGCGCAAATGGCTGTCCTCACTTTCACAAAATACACTGCCATATCAGCAAAAACTCAAGACTGCATTGGCCGGGAATCGATTCCGGGCCTCACGCGTGGCAGGCGAGAATTCTACCATTGAACCACCAATGCTCCACAGATGCCCAATTTTACACTTACTCATGTACTTTAGTGTATAAAACAAAGCAGGAGTGTCAGGATGCCTTGCCTTGCCATCACCTCCAAGCCTACGTAACCAAGCACGACTAGCACAGTCGCTAGAGCATAAAACTATTAATCTTAGGGTCATGTGTTTGAGCTCCATGTTGGGCAGTTGTTTTTTTCTCTTCCTGTACCATTGTATGTGGAACAGTGTATACTTGCATCACCACAGCGCAAATGGCTGTCCTCACTTTCACAAAATGCACTGCCCTATCAGCAAAAACTCAGGAATGTATTGACCGGGAATTGAACCCGGCCTCCCATGTGGCCGGCTAGATTTCTACCATTGAACCACCAATGATCCACAGATGCTTAATTTTAGACTAACTCATGTACTTTAGTGTACAAAACAAAGCAGGAGAGTCAGGATGCCTTGCCTTGCCATCACCACAACTCCTCGGTTACCAAGCATTGCTAACTCAGTCGGTAAAGCATGAGACTCTTAATCTCAGGGTCGTGGGTTCGAGCCCCACATTGGGCGGATATTTTTTTTCTTTTCCTGTACCATTGTATGTGGAACACTGTCAACTTGCACCACCACAGCGCAAATGGCTGTACTCACTTTCACAAAATGCACTGCCATATCAGCAAAAACTCAGGACTGCATTGGCCGGGAATCGAACCCAGGCCTCCCGCGTGGCAGGCAAGAATTCTACCACTGAACCACCAATGCTCCACAGATACTTAATTTTACACTTACTCATGTACTTTAGTATATGAAACAAAGCAGGAGTGTCAGGATGCCTTGCCTTGCCATCACCTCCATATATTCTCAACCAAGCCTGGCTAACTCAGTCGGTAGAGCATGAGACTCTTAATCTCAGGGTCGTGGGTTCGAGCCCCACGTTGGGCGGATGTTTTATCTTTTCCTGTACCATTGTATGTGGAACACTGTATACTTGCACCACCACAGCGCAAATGGCTGTCCTCACTTTCACAAAATGCACTGCCATATCAGCAAAAACACAGGACTGCATTGGCCGGGAATCGATTCCGGGCCTCACGCGTGGCAGGCGAGAATTCTACCACTGAACCACCAATGCTCCACAGATGCCTAATTTTACACTTACTCATGTACTTTAGTGTATAAAACAAAGCAGGAGTGTCAGGATGCCTTGCCTTGCCATCACCACAACTCCTCGGTTACCAAGCATTGCTAACTCAGTCGGTAAAGCATGAGACTCTTAATCTCAGGGTCGTGGGTTCGAGCCCCACATTGGGTGGATGTTTTTTTTCTTTTCCTGTACCATTGTATGTGGAACACTGTCAACTTGCACCACCACAGCGCAAATGGCTGTCCTCACTTTCACAAAATGCACTGCCATATCAGCAAAAATTCAGGACTGCATTGGCCGGGAATCGAACCAGGGCCTCCCGCGTGGCAAGCGAGAATTCTACCACTGAACCATCAATGCTCCACAGATACTTAATTTTACACTTACTTGTGTACTTTAGTGTATGAAACAAAGCAGGAGAGTCAGGATGCCTTGCCATCACCTCCATATATTCTCAACCAAGCCTGGCTAGCTCAGTCGGTAGAGCATGAGACTCTTATTCTCAGGGTCGTGGGTTCAAGCCCCACGTTAGGTGGATGTTTTTTCTTTTCCAGTACCATTGTATGTGGATACACTGTATACTTGCACCACCACAGCGCAAATGGCTGTCCTCACTTTCACAAAATACACTGCCATATCAGCAAAAACTCAGGACTGCATTGGCCGGGAATCGATTCCGGGCCTCACGCGTGGCAGGCGAGAATTCTACCACTGTACCACCAATGCTCCACAGATGCCTAATTTTACGCTTACTCATGTACTTTAGTGTATAAAACAAAGCAGGAGTGTCAGGATGCCTTGCCGTGTCATCACCTCCAAGCCTACGTAACCAAGCCCGACTAGCACAGTCGCTAGAGCATAAGACTATTAATCTTAGGGTCATGTATTTGAGCTCCATGTTGGGCAGTTGTTTTTTTCTCTTCCTGTACCATTGTATGTGGAACAGTGTATGCTTGCATCACCACAGCGCAAATGGCTGTCCTCACTTTCACAAAATGCACTGCCCTATCAGCAAAAACTCAGGAATGTATTGACCGGGAATTGAACCCGGCCTCCCACGTGGCCGGCTAGATTTCTACCACTGAACCACCAATGATCCACAGATGCTTAATTTTAGACTTACTCATGTACTTTAGTGTACAAAACAAAGCAGGAGAGTCAGGATGCCTTGCCTTGCCATCACCACAACTCCTTGGTTACCAAGCATTGCTAACTCAGTCGGTAAAGCATGAGACTCTTAATCTTAGGGTCGTGGGTTCGAGCCCCACATTGGGCGGATGTTTTTTTTCTTTTCCTGTACCATTGTATGTGGAACACTGTCAACTTGCACCACCACAGCGCAAATGGCTGTCCTCACTTTCACAAAATGCACTGCCATATCAGCAAAAACTGAGAACTGCATTGTCCGGGAATCAAACCCGGGCCTCCCGCGTGACAGGCGAGAATTCTACCACTGAACCACCAATGCTCCACAGATACTTAATTTTATACTTACTCGTGTACTTTAGAGTATGAAACAAAGCAGGAGTGTCAGGATGCCTTGCCATCACCTCCAACCATTCGCAACCAAGCCTGGCTAGCTCAATCGGTAGAGCGTGAGACTCTTAATCTCAGGGTCGTGGGTTCGAGCCCCACATTGGGCGGATGTCTTTACTTTTCCTGTACCATTGTATGTGGAGCAGTGTATACTTGCATCACCACAGCGCAAATGGCTGTCCTCACTTTCACAAAATGCACTGCCCTATCAGCAAAAACTCAGGAATGTATTGACCGGGAATTGAACCCGGCCTCCCGCGTGGCAGGCGAGAATTCTACCACTGAACCACCAATGCTCCACAGATACTTCATTTTACACTTACTCATGTACTTTAGTGTATAAAACAAAGCAGGAGTGTCAGGATGCCTTGCCTTGCCATCACCTCCAAGCCTACGTAACCAAGCCCGACTAGCACAGTCGCTAGAGCATAAGACTATTAATCTTAGGGTCATGTATTTGAGCTCCATGTTGGGCAGTTGTTTTTTTCTCTTCCTGTACCATTGTATGTGGAACAGTGTATACTTGCATCACCACAGCGCAAATGGCTGTCCTCACTTTCACAAAATGCACTGCCCTATCAGCAAAAACTCAGGAATGTATAGACCGGGAATTAAACCCGGCCTCCCACGTGGCCGGCAAGATTTCTACCACTGAACCACCAATGATCCACAGATGCTTAATTTTAGACTTACTCATGTACTTTAGTGTACAAAACAAAGCAGGAGAGTCAGGATGCTTTGCCTTGCCATCACCACAACTCCTCGGTTACCAAGCATTGCTAACTTAGTCGGTAAAGCATGAGACTCTTAATCTCAGGGTCGTGGGTTCGAGCCCCACATTGGGCGGATGTTTTTTTTCTTTTCCTGTACCATTGTATGTGGAACACTGTCAACTTGCACCACCACAGCGCAAATGGCTGTCCTCACTTTCACAAAATGCACTGCCATATCAGCACTGCATTGGCCGGGAATCAAACCAAGGCCTCCCGCACGGCAGGCGAGAATTCTACCACTGAACCACCAATGCTCCACAGATACTTAATTTTACACTTACTCGTGTACTTTAGTGTATGAAACAAAGCAGGAGTGTCAGGATGCCTTGCCTTGCCATCACCTCCATACATTCTCAACCAAGCCTGGCTAGCTCAGTCGGTAGAGCATGAGACTCTTAATCTCAGGGTCGTGGGTTCAATCCCCACGTTAGGTGGATGTTTCTTCTTTTCCAGTACCATTGTATGTGGATACACTGTATACTTGCACCACCACAGCGCAAATGGCTGTCCTCACTTTCACAAAATGCACTGCCATATCAGCAAAAAATCAGGACTGCATTGGCCTGGAATCGAACCCAGGCCTCCCGCATGGCAGGCGAGAATTTTACCACTGAGCCACCAATGCTCCACAGATAATTAATTTTACACTTACTCGTGTACTTTAGTGTATGAAACAAAGCAGGAGTGTCAGGATGCCTTGCCTTGCCATCACCTCCATACATTCTCAACCAAGCCTGGTTAGCTCAGTCGGTACAGCATGAGACTCTTAATCTCAGGGTCGTTGGTTCGAGCCCCACATTGGGCGGATGTTTTTTCTTTTCCTGTACCATTGTATGTGGAACACTGTATACTTGCACCACAACAGCGCAAATGACTGTCCTCACTTTCACAAAATACACTGCCATATCAGCAAAAACTCAAGACTGCATTGGCCGGGAATCGATTCCGGGCCTCACGCGTGGCAGGCGAGAATTCTACCACTGAACCACCAATGCTCCACAGATGCCTAATTTTACACTTACTCATGTACTTTAGTGTATAAAACAAAGCAGGAATGTCAGGATGCCTTGCCTTGCCATCACCTCCAAGCCTACTTAACCAAGCCCGACTAGCACAGTCGCTAGAGCATAAGACTATTAATCTTAGGGTCATGTATTTGAGCTCCATGTTGGGCAGTTGTTTTTTTTTCTCTTCCTGTACCATTGTATGTGGAACAGTGTATACTTGCATCACCACAGCGCAAATGGCTGTCCTCACTTTCACAAAATGCACTGCCCTATCAGCAAAAACTCAGGAATGTATTGTCCGGGAATTGAACCCGGCCTCCCACGTTGCCGGCTAGATTTCTACCCTTGAACCACCAATGATCCACAGATGCTTAATTTTAGACTTACTCATGTACTTTAGTGTACAAAACAAAGCAGGAGAGTCAGGATGCCTTGCCTTGCCATCACCACAACTCCTCGGTTACCAAGCATTGCTAACTCAGTCGGTAAAGCCTGAGACTCTTAATCTCAGGGTCGTGGGTTCGAGCCCCACATTGGGCGGATGTTTTTTTTCTTTTCCTGTACCATTGTATGTGGAACACTGTCAACTTGCACCACCACAGCGCAAATGGCTGTCCTCACTTTCACAAAATGCACTGCCATATCAGCAAAAACTCAGGACTGCATTGGCCGGGAATCGAACCCAGGCCTCCCGCGTGGCAGGCAAGAATTCTACCACTGAACCACCAATGCTGCACAGATACTTAATTTTACACTTACTTGTGTACTTTAGTGTATGAAACAAAGCAGGAGTGTCAGGATGCCTTGCCTTGCCATCACCTCCATACATTCTCAACCAAGCTTGGCTAGCTCAGTCGGTAGAGCATGAGACTCTTAATCTCAGGGTCGTGGGTTCGAGCCACACGTTAGGCGGATGTTTTTTCTTTTCCTGTACCATTGTATGTGGAACACTGTATACTTGCACCACCACAGCGCAAATGGCTGTCCTCACTTTCACAAAATACACTGCCATATCAGCAAAAACTCAGGACTGCATTGGTCGGGAATCGATTCCGGGCATCACGCGTGGCAGGCGAGAATTCTACCACTGAACCACCAATGCTCCACAGATGCCTAATTTTACACTTACTCATGTACTTTAGTGTATAAAACAAAGCAGGAGTGTCAGGATGCCTTGCCTTGCCATCACCACAACTCCTCGGTTACCAATCATTGCTAACTCAGTCGGTAAAGCATGAGACTCTTAATCTCAGGGTCGTGGGTTCGAGCCCCACATTGGGCGGATGTTTTTTTTCTTTTCCTGTACCATTGTATGTGGAACACTGTCAACTTGCACCACCACAGCGCAAATGGCTGTCCTCATTTTCACAAAATGCACTGCCATATCAGCAAAATTTCAGGACTGCATTGGCCGGGAATCGAACAAAGGCCTCCCGCGTGGCAGGCGAGAATTCTACCACTGAACCACCAATGCTCCACAGATACTTAATATTACACTTACTCGTGTACTTTAGTGTATGAAACACAGCAGGAGAGTCAGGATGCCTTGCCATCACCTCCATACATTCTCAACCAAGCCTGGCTAGCTCAGTCGGTAGAGCATGAGACTCTTAATCTCAGGGTCGTGGGTTCGAGCCACACGTTGGGTGGATGTTTTTTCTTTTCCTGTACCATTGTATGTGGAACACTGTATACTTGCACCACAACAGCGCAAATGGCTGTCCTCACTTTCACAAAATACACTGCCATATCAGCAAAAACTCAGGACTGCATTGGCCGGGAATCGATTCCGGGCCTCACGCGTGGCAGGCGAGAATTCTACCACTGAACCACCAATGCTCCACAGATGCCTAATTTTACACTTACTCATGTACTTTAGTGTATAAAACAAAGCAGGAGTGTCAGGATGCCTTGCCTTGCCATCACCTCCAAGCCTACGTAACCAAGCCCGACTAGCACAGTCGCTAGAGCATAAGACTATTAATCTTAGGGTCATGTATTTGAGCTCCATGTTGGGCAGTTGTTTTTTTCTCTTCCTGTACCATTGTATGTGGAACAGTGTATACTTGCATCACCACAGCGCAAATGGCTGTCCTCACTTTCACAAAATGCACTGCCCTATCAGCAAAAACTCAGGAATGTATTGACCGGGAATTAAACCCGGCCTCCCACGTGGCCGGCTAGATTTCTACCACTGAACCACCAATGATCCACAGATGCTTAATTTTAGACTTACTCATGTACTTTAGTGTACAAAACAAAGCAGGAGAGTCAGGATGCCTTGCCTTGCCATCACCACAACTCCTCGGTTACCAAGCATTGCTAACTTAGTCGGTAAAGCATGAGACTCTTAATCTCAGGGTCGTGGGTTCGAGCCCCACATTGGGCGGATGTTTTTTTTCTTTTCCTGTACCATTGTATGTGGAACACTGTCAACTTGCACCACCACAGCGCAAATGACTGTCCTCACTTTCACAAAATGCACTGCCATATCAGCAAAAACTCAGGACTGCATTGGCCGGGAATCAAACCCAGCCCTCCCGCGCGGCAGGCGAGAATTCTACCACAGAACCACCAATGCTCCACAAATACTTAATTTTACACTTACTCGTGTACTTTAGTGTATGAAACAAAGCAGGAGTGTCAGGATGCCTTGCCTTGCCATCACCTCCATACATTCTCAACCAAGCCTGGCTAGCTCAGTCGGTAGAGCATGAGACTCTTAATCTCAGGGTCGTGGGTTCGAGCAACACGTTGGGCAGATTCTTTTTCTTTTCCTGCACCATTGTATGTGGAACACTGTATACTTGCACCACAACAGCGCAAATGGCTGTCCTCACTTTCACAAAATACACTGCCATATCAGCAAAAACTCAGGACTGCATTGGCCGGGAATCGATTCCGGGCCTCACGCGTGGCAGGCGAGAATTCTACCACTGAACCACCAATGCTCAACAGATGCCTAATTTTACACTTACTCATGTACTTTAGTGTATAAAACAAAGCAGGAGTGTCAGGATGCCTTGCCTTGCCATCACCACAACTCCTCGGTTACCAAGCATTGCTAACTCAGTCGGTAAAGCATGAGACTCTTAATCTCAGGGTCGTGGGTTCGAGCCCCACATTGGGCGGATGTTTTTTTTCTTTTCCTGTACCATTGTATGTGGAACACTGTCAACTTGCACCACCACAGCGCAAATGGCTGTCCTCATTTTCACAAAATGCACTGCCATATCAGCAAAATTTCAGGACTGCATTGGCCGGGAATCTAACAAAGGCCTCCCGCGTGGCAGGCGAGAATTCTACCACTGAACCACCAATGCTCCACAGATACTTAATATTACACTTACTCGTGTACTTTAGTGTATGAAACAAAGCAGGAGAGTCAGGATGCCTTGCCATCACCTCCATACATCCTCAACCAAGCCTGGCTAGCTCAGTCGGTAGAGCATGAGACTCTTAATCTTAGGGTCGTGGGTTCGAGCCACACGTTGGGCGGATGTTTTTTCTTTTCCTGTACCATTGTATGTGGAACACTGTATACTTGCACCACAACAGCGCAAATGGCTGTCCTCACTTTCACAAAATACACTGCCATATCAGCAAAAACTCAGGACTGCATTGGCCGGGAATCGATTCCGGGCCTCACGCGTGGCAGGCGAGAATTCTACCACTGAACTACCAATGCTCCACAGATGCCTAATTTTACACTTACTCATGTACTTTAGTGTATAAAATAAAGCAGGAGTGTCAGGATGCCTTGCCATCACCTCCAAGCCTACGTAACCAAGCCCGACTAGCACAGTCGCTAGAGCATAAGACTATTAATCTTAGGGTCATGTATTTGAGCTCCATGTTGGGCAGTTGTTTTTTTCTCTTCCTGTACCATTGTATGTGGAACAGTGTATACTTGCATCACCACAGCGCAAATGGCTGTCCTCACTTTCACAAAATGCACTGCCCTATCAGCAAAAACTCAGGAATGTATTGACCGGGAATTAAACCCGGCCTCCCACGTGGCCGGCTAGATTTCTACCACTGAACCACCAATGATCCACAGATGCTTAATTTTAGACTTACTCATGTACTTTAGTGTACAAAACAAAGCAGGAGAGTCAGGATGCCTTGCCTTGCCATCACCACAACTCCTCGGTTACCAAGCATTGCTAACTTAGTCGGTAAAGTATGAGACTCTTAATCTCAGGGTTGTGGGTTCGAGCCCCACATTGGGCGGATGTTTTTTTTCTTTTCCTGTACCATTGTATGTGGAACACTGTCAACTTGCACCACCACAGCGCAAATGGCTGTCCTCACTTTCACAAAATGCACTGCCATATCAGCAAAAACTCAGGACTGCATTGGCCGGGAATCAAACCATGGCCTCCCGCGCGGCAGGCGAGTATTCTACCACTGAACCACCAATGCTCCACAGGTACTTAATTTTACACTTACTCGTGTACTTTAGTGTATGAAACAAAGCAGGCGTGTCAGGATGCCTTGCCTTGCCATCACCTCCATACATACGCAACCAAGCCTGGCTAGCTCAGTCGGTAGAGCATGAGACTCTTAATCTCAGGGTCGTGGGTTTGAGCCCCACGTTGGGCGGATGATTTTTCTTTTCCTGTACCATTGTATGTGGAACACTGTATACTTGCACCACAACAGCGCAAATGGCTGTCCTCACTTTCACAAAATACACTGCCCTATCAGCAAAAACTCAGGAATGTATTGACCGTGAATTGAACCCGGCCTCCCACGTGGCCGGCTAGATTTCTACCACTGAACCACCAATGATCCACAGATGCTTAATTTTAGACTTACTCATGTACTTTAGTGTACAAAACAAAGCAGGAGAGTCAGGATGCCTTGCCTTGCCATCACCACAACTCCTCGGTTACCAAGCATTGCTAACTTAGTCGGTAAAGTATGAGACTCTTAATCTCAGGGTTGTGGGTTCGAGCCAAACATTGGGCTTTTTTTTTTTTTTTCTTTTCCTGTACCATTGTATGTGGAACACTGTCAACTTGCACCACCACAGCGCAAATGGCTGTCCTCACTTTCACAAAATGCACTGCCATATCAGCAAAAATTCAGGACTTCATTGGCCGGAAATCAAACCCGGGCCTCCCGCGTGGCAGGCGAGAATTCTACCACTGAACCACCAATGCTCCACAGATACTTAATTTTACACTTACTCGTGTACTTTAGTGTATGAAACAAAGCAGGCGTGTCAGGATGCCTTGCCTTGCCATCACCTCCATACATACTCAACCAAGCCTGGCTAGCTCAGTCGGTAGAGCATGAGACTCTTAATCTCAGGGTCGTGGGTTAGAGCCCCACGTTGGGCGGATGTTTTTTCTTTTCCTGTACCATTGTATGTGGAACACTGTATACTTACACCACCACAGCGCAAATGGCTGTCCTCACTTTCACAAAATACACTGCCATATCAGCAAAAACTCAAGACTGCATTGGCCGGGAATCGATTCCGGGCCTCACGCGTGGCAGGCGAGAATTCTACCACTTAACCACCAATGCTAAACAGATGCCTAATTTCACACTTACTCATGTACTTTAGTGTATAAAACAAAGCAGGAGTGTCAGGATGCCTTGCCTTGCCATCACCTCCAAGCCTACGTAACCAAGCCCGACTAGCACGGTAAAGCATGAGACTCTTAATCTCAGGGTCGTGGGTTCGAGCCCCACGTTGGGCGGATGTTTTTTCTTTTCCTGCACCATTGTATGTGGAACACTGTATACTTGCACCACCACAGCGCAAATGGCTGTCCTCACTTTCACAAAATACACTGCCATATCAGCAAAAACTCAGGACTGCATTGGCCGGGAATCGATTCCGGGCCTCACGCGTGGCAGGCGAGAATTCTACCACTGAACCACCAATGCTCCACAGATGCCTAATTTTACACTTACTCATGTACTTTAGTGTATAAAACAAAGCAGGAGTGTCAGGATGCCTTGCCTTGCCATCACCTCCAAGCCTACGTAACCAAGCCCGACTAGCACAGTCGCTAGAGCATAAGACTATTAATCTTAGGATCATGTATTTGAGCTCCATGTTGGGCAGTTGTTTTTTTCTCTTCCTGTACCATTGTATGTGGAACAGTGTATACTTGCATCACCACAGCGCAAATGGCTGTCCTCACTTTCACAAAATGCACTGCCCTATCAGCAAAAACGCAGGAATGTATTGACCGGGAATTGAACCCGGCCTTCCACGTGGCCGGCTAGATTTCTACCACTGAACCACCAATGATCCACAGATGCTTATTTTTAGACTTACTCGTGTACTTTAGTGTACAAAACAAAGCAGGAGAGTCAGGATGCCTTGCCTTGCCATCACCACAACTCCTCGGTTACCAAGCATTGCTAACTCAGTCGGTAAAGCATGAGACTCTTAATCTCAGGGTCGTGGGTTCGAGCCCACATTGGGCGGATGTTTTTTTCTTTTCCTGTACCATTGTATGTGGAACACTGTCAACTTGCACCACCACAGCGCAAATGGCTGTACTCACTTTCACAAAATGCACTGCCATATCAGCAAAAACTCAGGACTGCATTGGCCTGGAATTGAACCCAGGCCTCCCGCATGGCAGGCGAGAATTTTACCACTGAACCACCAATGCTCCACAGATAATTAATTTTACACTTACTCGTGTACTTTAGTGTATGAAACAAAGCAGGAGAGTCAGGATGCCTTGCCATCACCTCCATACATTCTCAACCAAGCCTGGCTAGCTCAGTCGGTAGAGCATGAAACTCTTAATCTCAGGGTCGTGGGTTCGAGCCACACGTTGGGCGGATGTTTTTTCTTTTCCTGTACCATTGTATGTGGAACACTGTATACTTGCACCACAACAGCGCAAATGGCTGTCGTCACTTTCACAAAATACACTGCCATATCAGCAAAAACTCAGGAATGCATTGGCCGGGAATCGATTCCGGGCCTCACGCGTGGCAGGCGAGAATTCTACCACTGAACCACCAATGCTCCACAGATGCCTAATTTTACACTTACTCATGTACTTTAGTGTATAAAACAAAGCAGGAGTGTCAGGATGCCTTGCCATCACCTCCAAGCCTACGTATCCAAGCCCGACTAGCACAGTCGCTAGAGCATAAGACTATTAATCTTAGGGTCATGTATTTGAGCTCCATGTTGGGCAGTTGTTTTTTTCTCTTCCTGTACCATTGTATGTGGAACAGTGTATACTTGCATCACCACAGCGCAAATGGCTGTCCTCACTTTCACAAAATGCACTGCCCTATCAGCAAAAACTCAGGAATGTATTGACCGGGAATTAAACCCGGCCTCCCACGTGGCCGGCTAGATTTCTACCACTGAACCACCAATGATCCACAGATGCTTAATTTTAGACTTACTCATGTACTTTAGTGTACAAAACAAAGCAGGAGAGTCAGGATGCCTTGCCTTGCCATCACCACAACTCCTCGGTTACCAAGCACTGCTAACTTAGTCGGTAAAGCATGAGACTCTTAATCTCAGGGTCGTGGGTTCGAGCCCCACATTGGGCGGATGTTTTTTTACTTTTCCTGTACCATTGTATGTGGAACACTGTCAACTTGCACCACCACAGCGCAAATGGCTGTCCTCACTTTCACAAAATGCACTGCCTTATCAGCACTGCATTGGCCGGGAATCAAACACAGGCCTCCCGCGCGGCAGGCGAGAATTCTACCACTGAACCACCAATGCTCCACAGATACTTAATTTTACACTTACTCATGTACTTTAGTGTATGAAACAAAGCAGGAGTGTGAGGATGCCTTGCCTTGCCATCACCTCCATACATTCTCAACCAAGCCTGGCTAGTTCAGTTGGTAGAGCATGAGACTCTTAATCTCAGGGTTGTGGGTTCGAGCCCCACATTGGGCTTTTTTTTTTTTCTTTTCCTGTACCATTGTATGTGGAACACTGTCAGCTTGCACCACCACAGCGCAAATGGCTGTCCTCACTTTCACAAAATGCACTGCCATATCAGCATAAATTCAGGACTTCATTGGCCTGGAATCGAACCCAGGCCTCCCGCGTGGCAGGCGAGAATTCTACCACTGAACCACCAATGCTCCACAGATACTTAATTTTACACTTACTCGTGTACTTTAGTGTATGAAACAAAGCAGGCGTGTCAGGATGCCTTGCCTTGCCATCACCTCCATACATACTCAACCAAGCCTGGCTAGCTCAGTCGGTAGAGCATGAGACTCTTAATCTCAGGGTCGTGGGTTAGAGCCCCACGTTGGGCGGATGTTTTTTCTTTTCCTGTACCATTGTATGTGGAGCACTGTATACTTACAATACCACAGCGCAAATGGCTGTCCTCACTTTCACAAAATACACTGCCATATCAGCAAAAACTCAAGACTTCATTGGCCGGGAATCGATTCCGGGCCTCACGCGTGGCAGGCGAGAATTCTACCACTTAACCACCAATGCTAAACAGATGCCTAATTTCACACTTACTCATGTACTTTAGTGTATAAAACAAAGCAGGAGTGTCAGGAAGCCTTGCCTTGCCATCACCTCCAAGCCTACGTAACCAAGCCCGACTAGCACGGTAGAGCATGAGACTCTTAATCTCAGGGTCGTGGGTTCGAGCCCCACGTTGGGCGGATGTTTTTTCTTTTCCTGCACCATTGTATGTGGAACACTGTATACTTGCACCACCACAGCGCAAATGGCTGTCCTCACTTTCACAAAATACACTGCCATATCAGCAAAAACTCAGGACTGCATTGGCCGGGAATCGATTCCGGGCCTCACGCGTGGCAGGCGAGAATTCTACCACTGAACCACCAATGCTCCACAGATGCCTAATTTTACACTTACTCATGTACTTTAGTGTATAAAACAAAGCAGGAGTGTCAGGATGCCTTGCCATCACCTCCAAGCCTACGTAACCAAGCCCGACTAGCACAGTCGCTAGAGCATAAGACTATTAATCTTAGGGTCATGTATTTGAGCTCCATGTTGGGCAGTTGTTTTTTTCTCTTCCTGTACCATTGTATGTGGAACAGTGTATACTTGCATCACCACAGCGCAAATGGCTGTCCTCACTTTCACAAAATGCACTGCCCTATCAGCAAAAACTCAGGAATGTATTAACCGGGAATTAAACCCGGCCTCCCACGTGGCCGGCTAGATTTCTACCACTGAACCACCAATGATCCACAGATGCTTAATTTTAGACTTACTCATGTACTTTAGTGTACAAAACAAAGCAGGAGAGTCAGGATGCCTTGCCTTGCCATCACCACAACTCCTCGGTTACCAAGCATTGCTAACTCAGTCGGTAAAGCATGAGACTCTTAATCTCAGGGTCGTGGGTTCGAGCCCCACATTGGGCGGATGTTTTTTTTCTTTTCCTGTACCATTGTATGTGGAACACTGTCAACTTGCACCACCACAGCGCAAATGGCTGTCCTCACTTTCACAAAATGCACTGCCATATCAGCACTGCATTGGCCGGGAATCAAACCCAGGCCTCCCGCGCGGCAGGCGAGAATTCTACCACTGCACCACCAATGCTCCACAGATACTTAATTTTACACTTACTCGTGTACTTTAGTGTATGAAACAAAGCAGGAGTGTCAGGATGCCTTGCCTTGCCATCACCTCCTTACATTCTCAACCAAGCCTGGCTAGCTCAGTCGGTAGAGCATGAGACTCTTAATCTCAGGGTCGTGGGTTCAAGCCCCACGTTAGGTGGATGTTTCTTCTTTTCCAGTACCATTGTATGTGGATACACTGTATACTTGCACCACCACAGCGCAAATGGCTGTCCTCACTTTCACAAAATGCACTGCCATATCAGCAAAAACTCAGGACTGCATTGGCCTGGAATCGAACCCAGGCCTCCCGCATGGCAGGTGATAATTTTACCACTGAACCACCAATGCTCCACAGATAATTAATTTTACACTTACTCGTGTACTTTAGTGTATGAAACAAAGCAGGAGTGTCAGGATGACTTGCCTTGCCATCACCTCCATACATTCTCAACCAAGCCTGGCTAGCTCAGTCGGTAGAGCATGAGACTCTTAATCTCAGGATCGTGGGTTCGAGACACACGTTGAGCGGATGTTTTTTCTTTTCCTGTACCATTGTATGTGGAACACTGTATACTTGCACCACAACAGCGCAAATGGCTGTCCTCACTTTCACAAAATACACTGCCATATCAGCAAAAACTCAGGACTGCATTGGCTGGGAATCGATTCCGGGCCTCACGCGTGGCAGGCGAGAATTCTACCACTGAACCACCAATGCTCCACAGATGCCTAATTTTACACTTACTCATGTACTTTAGTGTATAAAACAAAGCAGGAGTGTCAGGATGCCTTGCCTTGCCATCACCACAACTCCTCTTTTACCAAGCATTGCTAACTCAGTCGGTAAAGCATGAGACTCTTAATCTCAGGGTCGTGGGTTCGAGCCCTACATTGGGCGGATGTTTTTTTTCTTTTCCTGTACCATTGTATGTGGAACACTGTATACTTGCACCACCACAGCGCAAATGGCTGTCCTCACTTTCACAAAATGCACTGCCATATCAGCAAAAATTCAGGACTGCATTGGCCGGGAATCGAACAAAGGCCTCCCGCGTGGCAGGCGAGAATTCTACCACTGAACCACCAATGCTCCACAGATACTTAATTTTACACTTACTCGTGTACTTTAGTGTATGAAACAAAGCAGGAGAGTCAGGATGCCTTGCAATCACCTCCATACATTCTCAACCAAGCCTGGCTAGCTAAGTCGGTAGAGCATGAGACTCTTAATCTCAGGGTCGTGGGTTCGAGCCACACGTTGGGCGGATGTTTTTACTTTTCCTGTACCATTGTAAGTGGAACACTGTATACTTGCACCACAACAGCGCAAATGGCTGTCGTCACTTTCACAAAATACACTGCCATATCAGCAAAAACTCAGGACTGCATTGGCCGGGAATCGATTCCGGGCCTCACGCGTGGCAGTCGAGAATTCTACCACTGAACCACCAATGCTCCACAGATGCCTAATTTTACACTTACTCATGTACTTTAGTGTATAAAACAAAGCAGGAGTGTCAGGATGCCTTGCCTTGCCATCACCTCCAAGCCTACGTAACCAAGCCCGACTAGCACAGTCGCTAGAGCATAAGACTATTAATCTTAGGGTCATGTATTTGAGCTCCATGTTGGGCAGTTGTTTTTTTCTCTTCCTGTACCATTGTATGTGGAACAGTGTATACTTGCATCACCACAGCGCAAATGGCTGTCCTCACTTTCACAAAATGCACTGCCCTATCAGCAAAAACTCAGGAATGTATTGACCGGGAATTGAACCCGGCCTCCCACGTGGCCGGCTAGATTTCTACCACTGAACCACCAATGATCCACAGATGCTTAATTTTAGACTTACTCTTGTACTTTAATGTACAAAACAAAGCTGGAAAGTCAGGATGCCTTGCCTTGCCATCACCACAACTCCTCGGTTTCCAAGCATTGCTAACTCAGTCGGTAAAGCATGAGACTCTTAATCTCTGGGTCGTGGGTTCGAGCCCCACATTGGGCGGATGTTTTTTTTCTTTTCCTGTACCATTGTATGTGGAACACTGTCAACTTGCACCACCACAGCGCAAATGGCTGTCCTCACTTTCACAAAATGCACTGCCATATCAGCAAAAACTCACGACTGCATTGGCCGGGAATCGGACCCAGGCCTCCCGCATGGCAGGCGAGAATTTTGCCACTGAACCACCAATGCTCCACAGATACTTAATTTTACACTTACTCGTGTACTTTAGTGTATGAAACAAAGCAGGAGTGTCAGGATGCCTTGCCTTGCCATGCCATCACCTCCATACATTCTCAACCAAGCCTGGCTAGCTCAGTCGGTAGAGCATGAGACTCTTAATCTCAGGGTCGTGGGTTTGAGCCACACGTTGGGCGGATGTTTTTTCTTTTCCTGTACCATTGTATGTGGAACACTGTATACTTGCACCACCACAGCGCAAATGGCTGTCCTCACTTTCACAAAATACACTGCCATATCAGCAAAAACTCAGAACTGCATTGGCCGGGAATCGATTCCGGGCCTCATGCGTGGCAGGCGAGAATTCTACCACTGAACCACCAATGCTCCACAGATACTTAATTTTACACTTACTCGTGTACTTTAGTGTATGAAACAAAGCAGGAGTGTCAGGATGCCTTGCCTTGCCATCAACTCCATACATTCTCAACCAAGCCTGGCTAGCTCAGTCGGTAGAGCATGAGACTCTTAATCTCAGGGTCGTTGGTTCGAGCCCCACGTTGGGCGGATGTTTTTTCTTTTCCTTTACCATTGTATGTGGAACAGTGTATACTTGCACCACCACAGCGCAAATGGCTGTCCTCACTTTCACAAAATACACTGCCATATCAGCAAAAACTCAGGACTGCATTGGCCGGGAATCGATTCCGGGCCTCACACGTGGCAGGCGAGAATTTTACCACTGAACCACCAATGCTCCACAGATGCCTAATTTTACACTTACTCATGTACTTTAGTGTATAAAACAAAGCAGGAGTGTCAGGATGCCTTGCCTTGCCATCACCTCCAAGCCTACGTAACCAAGCCCGACTAGCACAGTCGCTAGAGCATAAGACTATTAATCTTAGGGTCATGTATTTGAGCTCCATGTTGGGCAGTTGTTTTTTTCTCTTCCTGTACCATTGTATGTGGAACAGTGTATACTTGCATCACCACAGCGCAAATGGCTGTCCTCACTTTCACAAAATGCACTGCCCTATCAGCAAAAACTCAGGAATGTATTGACCGGAATTGAACCCGGCCTCCCACGTGGCCGGCTAGATTTCTGCCACTGAACCACCAATGATCCACAGATGCTTAATTTTAGACTTTCTCATGTACTTTAGTGTACAAAACAAAGCAGGAAAGTCAGGATGCCTTGCTTTGCCATCACCACAACTCCTCGGTTACCAAGCATTGCTAACTCAGTCGGTAAAGCATGAGACTCTTAATCTCTGGGTCGTGGGTTCGAGCCCCACATTGGGCGGATGTTTTTTTACTTTTCCTGTACCATTGTATGTGGAACACTGTCAACTTGCACCACCACAGCGCAAATGGCTGTCCTCACTTTCACAAAATGCACTGCCATATCAGCAAAAACTCAGGACTGCATTGGCCGGGAATCGAACCCGGGCTTCCCGCATGGCAGGCCTCAATTTTACCACTGAACCACCAATGCTCCACAGATACTTAATTTTACACTTACTCGTGTACTTTAGTGTATGAAACAAAGCAGGAGTGTCAGGATGCCTTGCCTTGCCATCACCTCCATACATTCTCAACCAAGCCTGGCTAGCTCAGTCGGTAGAGCATGAGACTCTTAATCTCAGGTTCGTGGGTTCGAGCCCCACGTTGGGCGGATGTTTTTTCTTTTCCTGTACCATTTTATGTGGAACACTGTATACTTGCACCACCACAGCGCAAATGGCTGTCCTCACTTTCACAAAACACACTGCCATATCAGCAAAAACTCAGAACTGCATTGGCCGGGAATCGATTCCGGGCCTCACGCGTGGCAGGCGAGAATTCTACCACTGAACCACCAATGCTCCACAGATACTTCATTTTACACTTACTAGTGTACTTTAGTGTATGAAACAAAGCAGGAGTGTCAGGTTGCCTTGCCTTGCCATCACCTCCATACATTCTCAACCAAGCCTGGCTAGCTCAGTCGGTAGAGCATGAGACTCTTAATCTCAGGGTCGTTGGTTCGAGCCCCACGTTGGGCGGATGTTTTTTCTTTTCCTTTATCATTGTATGTGGAACAGTGTATACTTGCACCACCACAGCGCAAATGGCTGTTCTCACTTTCACAAAATGCACTGCCATATCAGCAAAAACTCACGACTGCATTGGCCGGGAATCGTACCCGGGCCTCCCGCATGGCAGGCGAGAATTTTGCCACTGAACCACCAATGCTCCACAGATACTTAATTTTACACTTACTCGTGTACTTTAGTGTATGAAACAAAGCAGGAGTCTCAGGATGCCTTGCCTTGCCATGCCATCACCTCCATACATTCTCAACCAAGCCTGGCTAGCTCAGTCGGTAGAGCATGAGACTCTTAATCTCAGGGTCGTGGGTTTGAGCCACACGTTGGGCGGGTGTTTTTTCTTTTCCTGTACCATTGTATGTGGAACACTGTATACTTGCACCACCACAGCGCAAATGGCTGTCCTCACTTTCACAAAATACACTGCCATATCAGCAAAAACTCAGAACTGCATTGGCCGGGAATCGATTCCGGGCCTCACGCGTGGCAGGCGAGAATTCTACCACTGAACCACCAATGCTCCACAGATATTTAATTTTACACTTACTCGTGTACTTTAGTGTATGAAACAAAGCAGGAGTGTCAGGATGCCTTGCCTTGCCATCACCTCCATACATTCTCAACCAAGCCTGGCTAGCTCAGTCGGTAGAGCATGAGACTCTTAATCTCAGGGTCGTTGGTTCGAGCCCCACGTTGGGCGGATGTTTTTTCTTTTCCTTTACCATTGTATGTGGAACAGTGTATACTTGCACCACCACAGCGCAAATGGCTGTCCTCACTTTCACAAAATACACTGCCATATCAGCAAAAACTCAGGACTGCATTGGCCGGGAATCGATTCCGGGCCTCACACGTGGCAGGCGAGAATTTTACCACTGAACCACCAATGCTCCACAGATGCCTAATTTTACACTTACTCATGTACTTTAGTGTATAAAACAAAGCAGGAGTGTCAGGATGCCTTGCCTTGCCATCACCTCCAAGCCTACGTAACCAAGCCCGACTAGCACAGTCGCTAGAGCATAAGACTATTAATCTTAGGGTCATGAATTTGAGCTCCATGTTGGGCAGTTGTTTTTTTCTCTTCCTGTACCATTGTATGTGGAACAGTGTATACTTGCATCACCACAGCGCAAATGGCTGTCCTCACTTTCACAAAATGCACTGCCCTATCAGCAAAAACTCAGGAATGTATTGACCGGGAATTGAACCCGGCCTCCCACGTGGCCGGCTAGATTTCTACCACTGAACCACCAATGATCCACAGATGCTTAATTTTAGACTTACTCATGTACTTTAGTGTACAAAACAAAGCAGGAAAGTCAGGATGCCTTGCCTTGCCATCACCACACCTCCTCGGTTTCCAAGCATTGCTAACTCAGTCGGTAAAGCATGAGACTCTTAATCTCAGGGTCGTGGGTTCGAGCCCCACATTGGGCGGATGTTTTTTTTTCTTTTCCTGTACCATTGTATGTGGAACACTGTCAACTTGCACCACCACAGCGCAAATGGCTGTCCTCACTTTCACAAAATGCACTGCCATATCAGCAAAAACTCTGGACTGCATTGGCCGGGAATCGACCCCGGGCCTCACGCGTGGCAGGCGAGAATTCTACCACTGAACCACCAATGCTCCACAGATATTTAATTTTACACTTACTCGTGTACTTTAGTGTATGAAACAAAGCAGGAGTGTCAGGATGCCTTGCCTTGCCATCACCTCCATACATTCTCAACCAAGCCTGGCTAGCTCGGTCGGTAGAGCATGAGACTCTTAATCTCAGGGTCGTTGGTTCGAGCCCCACGTTGGGCGGATGTTTTTTCTTTTCCTTTACCATTGTATGTGGAACAGTGTATACTTGCACCACCACAGCGCAAATGGCTGTCCTCACTTTCACAAAATACACTGCCATATCAGCAAAAACTCACGACTGCATTGGCCGGGAATCGAACCCGGGCTTCCCGCGTGGCAGGCGTCAATTTTACCACTGAACCACCAATGCTCCACAGATACTTAATTTTACACTTACTCGTGTACTTTAGTGTATGAAACAAAGCAGGAGTGTCAGGATGCCTTGCCTTGCCATCACCTCCATACATTCTCAACCAAGCCTGGCTAGCTCAGTCGGTAGAGCATGAGACTCTTAATCTCAGGTTCGTGGGTTCGAGCCCCACGTTGGGCGGATGTTTTTTCTTTTCCTGTACCATTTTATGTGGAACACTGTATACTTGCACCACCACAGCGCAAATGGCTGTCCTCACTTTCACAAAACACACTGCCATATCAGCAAAAACTCAGAACTGCATTGGCCGGGAATCGATTCCGGGCCTCACGCGTGGCAGGCGAGAATTCTACCACTGAACCACCAATGCTCCACAGATACTTAATTTTACACTTACTAGTGTACTTTAGTGTATGAAACAAAGCAGGAGTGTCAGGTTGCCTTGCCTTGCCATCACCTCCATACATTCTCAACCAAGCCTGGCTAGCTCAGTCGGTAGAGCATGAGACTCTTAATCTCAGGGTCGTTGGTTCGAGCCCCACGTTGGGCGGATGTTTTTTCTTTTCCTTTATCATTGTATGTGGAACAGTGTATACTTGCACCACCACAGCGCAAATGGCTGTTCTCACTTTCACAAAATGCACTGCCATATCAGCAAAAACTCACGACTGCATTGGCCGGGAATCGTACCCGGGCCTCCCGCATGGCAGGCGAGAATTTTGCCACTGAACCACCAATGCTCCACAGATACTTAATTTTACACTTACTCGTGTACTTTAGTGTATGAAACAAAGCAGGAGTCTCAGGATGCCTTGCCTTGCCATGCCATCACCTCCATACATTCTCAACCAAGCCTGGCTAGCTCAGTCGGTAGAGCATGAGACTCTTAATCTCAGGGTCGTGGGTTTGAGCCACACGTTGGGCGGGTGTTTTTTCTTTTCCTGTACCATTGTATGTGGAACACTGTATACTTGCACCACCACAGCGCAAATGGCTGTCCTCACTTTCACAAAATACACTGCCATATCAGCAAAAACTCAGAACTGCATTGGCCGGGAATCGATTCCGGGCCTCACGCGTGGCAGGCGAGAATTCTACCACTGAACCACCAATGCTCCACAGATATTTAATTTTACACTTACTCGTGTACTTTAGTGTATGAAACAAAGCAGGAGTGTCAGGATGCCTTGCCTTGCCATCACCTCCATACATTCTCAACCAAGCCTGGCTAGCTCAGTCGGTAGAGCATGAGACTCTTAATCTCAGGATCGTTGGTTCGAGCCCCACGTTGGGCGGATGTTTTTTCTTTTCCTTTACCATTGTATGTGGAACAGTGTATACTTGCACCACCACAGCGCAAATGGCTGTCCTCACTTTCACAAAACACACTGCCATATCAGCAAAAACTCAGGACTGCATTGGCCGGGAATCGACCCCGGGCCTCACGCGTGGCAGGCGAGAATTCTACCACTGAGCCACCAATGCTCCACAGATACTTCATTTTACACTTACTCATGTACTTTAGTGTATAAAACAAAGCAGGAGTGTCAGGATGCCTTGCCTTGCCATCACCTCCAAGCCTACGTAACCAAGCCCGACTAGCACAGTCGCTAGAGCATAAGACTATTAATCTTAGGGTCATGTATTTGAGCTCCATGTTGGGCAGTTGTTTTTTTCTCTTCCAGTACCATTGTATGTGGAACAGTGTATACTTGCATCACCACAGCGCAAATGGCTGTCCTCACTTTCACAAAATGCACTGCCCTATCAGCAAAAACTCAGGAATGTATTGACCGGGAATTGAACCCGGCCTCCCACGTGGCCGGCTAGATTTCTGCCACTGAACCACCAATGATCCACAGATGCTTAATTTTAGACTTACTCATGTACTTTAGTGTACAAAACAAAGCAGGAAAGTCAGGATGCCTTGCTTTGCCATTACCACAACTCCTCGGTTACCAAGCATTGCTAACTCAGTCGGTAAAGCATGAGACTCTTAATCTCTGGGTTGTGGGTTCGAGCCCCACATTGGGCGGATGTTTTTTTACTTTTCCTGTACCATTGTATGTGGAACACTGTCAACTTGCACCACCACAGCGCAAATGGCTGTCCTCACTTTCACAAAATGCACTGCCATATCAGCAAAAACTCAGGACTGCATTGGCCGGGAATCGAACCCGGGCTTCCCGCGTGGCAGGCGTCAATTTTACCACTGAACCACCAATGCTCCACAGATACTTAATTTTACACTTACTCGTGTACTTTAGTGTATGAAACAAAGCAGGAGTGTCAGGATGCCTTGCCTTGCCATCACCTCCATACATTCTCAACCAAGCCTGGCTAGCTCAGTCGGTAGAGCATGAGACTCTTAATTTCAGGGTTGTTGGTTCGAGCCCCACGTTAGGCGGATGTTTTTTCTTTTCCTTTACCATTGTATGTGGAACAGTGTATACTTGCACCACCACAGCGCAAATGGCTGTCCTCACTTTCACAAAATACACTGCCATATCAGCAAAAACTCAGGACTGCATTGGCCGGGAATCGATTCCGGGCCTCACGCGTGGCAGGCGAGAATTTTACCACTGAACCACCAATGCTCCACAGATGCCTAATTTTACACTTACTCATGTACTTTAGTGTATAAAACAAAGCAGGAGTGTCAAGATGCCTTGCCTTGCCATCACCTGCAAGCCTACGTAACCAAGCCCGACTAGCACAGTCGCTAGAGCATAAGACTATTAATCTTAGGGTCATGTATTTGAGCTCCATGTTGGGCAGTTGTTTTTTTCTCTTCCTGTACCATTGTATGTGGAACAGTGTATGCTTGCATCACCACAGCGCAAATGGCTGTCCTCACTTTCACAAAATGCACTGCCCTATCAGCAAAAACTCAGGAATATATTGACCGGTAATTGAACCCGGCCTCCCACGTGGCCGGCTAGATTTCTACCACTGAACCACCAATGATCCACAGATGCTTAATTTTAGACTTACTCATGTACTTTAGTGTACAAAACAAAGCAGGAAAGTCAGGATGCCTTGCCTTGCCATCACCACACCTCCTCGGTTTCCAAGCATTGCTAACTCAGTCGGTAAAGCATGAGACTCTTAATCTCAGGGTCGTAGGTTCGAGCCCCACATTGGGCGGATGTTTTTTTTTCTTTTCCTGTACCATTGTATGTGGAACACTGTCAACTTGCACCACCACAGCGCAAATGGCTGTCCTCACTTTCACAAAATGCACTGCCATATCAGCAAAAACTCTGGACTGCATTGGCCGGGAATCGACCCCGGGCCTCACGCGTGGCAGGCGAGAATTCTACCACTGAGCCACCAATGCTCCACAGATACTTCATTTTACACTTACTCATGTACTTTAGTGTATAAAACAAAGCATGAGTGTCAGGATGCCTTGCCTTGCCATCACCTCCAAGCCTTCGTAACCAAGCCCGACTAGCACAGTCGCTAGAGCATAAGACTATTAATCTTAGGGTCATGTATTTGAGCTCCATGTTGGGCAGTTGTTTTTTTCTCTTCCTGTACCATTGTATGTGGTACAGTGTATACTTGCATCACCACAGCGCAAATGGCTGTCCTCACTTTCACAAAATGCACTGCCCTATCAGCAAAAACTCAGGAATATATTGACCGGGAATTGAACCCGGCCTCCCACGTGGCCGGCTAGATTTATACCACTGAACCACCAATGATCCACAGATGCTTAATTTTAGACTTACTCATGTACTTTAGTGTACAAAACAAAGCAAGAAAGTCAGGATGCCTTGCCTTGCCATCACCACAACTCCTCGGTTTCCAAGCATTGCTAACTCAGTCGGTAAAGCATGAGACTCTTAATCTCAGGGTTGTGGGTTCGAGCCCCACATTGGGTGGATGTTTTTTTTCTTTTCCTGGACCATTGTATGTGGAACACTGTCAACTTGCACCACCACAGCGCAAATGGCTGTCCTCACTTTCACAAAATGCACTGCCATATCAGCAAAGACTCAGGACTGCATTGGCCGGGAATCGAACCCAGGCCTCCCGCGTGGCAGGCGAGATTTCTACCACTGAGCTACCAATGATCCACGGATGCTTAATTTTAGACTTACTCATGTACTTTAATGTACAAAACAAAGCTGGAAAGTCAGGATGCCTTGCCTTGCCATCACCACAACTCCTCGGTTTCCAAGCATTGCTAACTCAGTCGGTAAAGCATGAGACTCTTAATCTCAGGGTCGTGGGTTTGAGCCACACGTTGGGCGGATGTTTTTTCTTTTCCTGTACCATTGTATGTGGAACACTGTATACTTGCACCACCACAGCGCAAATGGCTGTCCTCACTTTCACAAAATACACTGCCATATCAGCAAAAACTCAGAACTGCATTTGCCTGGAATCGATTCCGGGCCTCACGCGTGGCAGGCGAGAATTCTACCACTGAACCACCAATGCTCCACAGATACTTAATTTTACACTTACTCGTGTACTTTAGTGTATGAAACAAAGCAGGAGTGTCAGGATGCCTTGCCTTGCCATCACCTCCATACCTTCTCAACCAAGCCTGGCTAGCTCAGTCGGTAGAGCATGAGTCTCTTAATCTCAGGGTCGTGGGTTCGAGCCCCACGTTGGGCAGATGTTTTTTCTTTTCCTGTACCATTGTATGTGGAACACTGTATACTTGCACCACCACAGCGCAAATGGCTGTCCTCACTTTCACAAAATACACTGCCATATCAGCAAAAACGCAGGACTGCATTGGCCGGGAATCGATTCCGGGCCTCACGCGTGGCAGGCGAGAATTCTACCACTGAACCACCAATGCTCCACAGATGTCTAATTTTACACTTACTCATGTACTTTAGTGTATAAAACAAAGCAGGAGTGTCAGGATGCCTTGCCTTGCCATCACCTCCAAGCCTACGTAACCAAGCCCGACTAGCACAGTCGCTAGAGCATGAGACTATTAATCTTAGGGTCATGTATTTGAGCTCCATGTTGGGCAGTTGTTTTATTCTCTTCCTGTACCATTGTATGTGGAACAATGTATACTTGCATCACCACAGCGCAAATGGCAGTCCTCACTTTCACAAAATGCACTGCCCTATCAGCAAAAACACAGGAATGTATTGACCGGGAATTGAACCCGGCCTCCCACGTGGCCGGCTAGATTTCTACCACTGAACCACCAATGATCCACAGATGCTTAATTTTAGACTTACTCATGTACTTTAGTGTACAAAACAAAGCAGGAAAGTCAGGATGCCTTGCCTTGCCATCACCACAACTCCTCGGTTACCAAGCATTGCTAACTCAGTCGGTAAAGCATGAGACTCTTAATCTCTGGGTCGTGGGTTCGAGCCCCACATTGAGCGGATGTTTTTTTATTTTCCTGTACCATTGTATGTGGAACACTGTCAACTTGCACCACCACAGCGCAAATGGCTGTCCTCCCTTTCACAAAATGCACTGCCATATCAGCAAAAACTCAGGACTGCATTGGCCGGGAATCGACCCCGGGCTTCACGCGTGGCAGGCGAGAATTCTACCATCGAGCCACCAATGCTTCACAGATACTTAATTTTACACTTACTCGTGTACTTTAGTGTATAAAACAAAGCAGGAGTGTCAGGATGCCTTGCCTTGCCATCACCTCCACACATTCTCAACCAAGCCTGGCTAGCTCAGTCGGTAAAGCATGATACTTTAAATCTCAGGGTCGTGGGTTTGAGCCCCATGTTGGGCGGATGTTTTTTCTTTTCCTGTACCATTGTATGTGGAACACTGTATACTTGCACCACCACAGCGCAAATGGCTGTCCTCACTTTCACAAAATACACTGCCATATCAGCAAAAACTCAGCACTGCATTGTCCGGGAATTGATTCCAGGCCTCACGCGTGGCAGGCGAGAATTCTACCACTGAACCACAAATGCTCCACAGATGTCTAATTTTACACTTACTCATGTACTTTAGTGTATAAAACAAAGCAGGAGTGTCAGGATGCCTTGCCTTGCCATCACCTCCGTACATTCTCAACCAAGCCTGGCTAGCTCAGTCGGTAAAGCATGATACTTTAAATCTCAGGGTCGTGGGTTTGAGCCCCATGTTGGGCGGATGTTTTTTCTTTTCCTGTACCATTGTATGTGGAACACTGTATACTTGCACCACCACAGCGCAAATTGCTGTCCTCACTTTCACAAAATACACTGCCATATCAGCAAAAACTCAGTACTGCATTGGCCGGGAATCGATTCCAGGCCTCACGCGTGGAAGGCGAGAATTCTACCACTGAACCACCAATGCTCCACAGATGCCTAATTTTACACTTACTCATGTACTTTAGTGTATAAAACAAAGCAGGAGTGTCAGGATGCCTTGCCTTGCCATCACCTCCAAGCCTACGTAACCAAGCCCGACTAGCACAGTCGCTAGAGCATAAGACTATTAATCTTAGGGTCATGTATTTGAGCTCCATGTTGGGCAGTTGTTTTTTTCTCTTCCTGTACCATTGTATGTGGAACAGTGTATGCTTGCATCACCACAGCGCAAATGGCTGTCCTCACTTTCACAAAATGCACTGCCCTATCAGCAAAAACTCAGGAATATATTGACCGGGAATTGAACCCGGCCTCCCACGTGGCCGGCTAGATTTCTACCACTGAACCACCAATGATCCACAGATACTTAGTTTTAGACTTACTTATGTACTTTAGTGTACAAAACAAAGCAGGAGAGTCAGGATGCCTTGCCTTACCATCACCACAACTCCTCGGTTACCAAGCATTGCTAACTCAGTCGGTAAAGCATGAGACTCTTAATCTCAGAGTCGTGGGTTCGAGCCCCACATTGGGTGGATGTTTTTTTTCTTTTCCTGTACCATTGTATGTGGAACACTGTATACTTGCACCACCACAGCGCAAATGGCTGTCCTCACTTTCACAAAATACACTGCCATATCAGCAAAAATGCAGGACTGCATTGGCCGGGAATCGATTCCGGGCCTCACGCGTGGCAGGCGAGAATTCTACCACTGAACCACCAATGCTCCACAGAGACTTAATTTTACACTTACTCGTGTACTTTAGTGTATGAAACAAAGCAGGAGTGTCAGGATGCCTTGCCTTGCCATCACCTCCATACATTCTCAACCAAGCCTGGCTAGCTCAGTCGGTAGAGCATGAGTCTCTTAATCTCAGGGTCGTGGGTTCGAGCCCCACGTTGGGCAAATGTTTTTTCTTTTCCTGTACCATTGTATGTGGAACACTGTATACTTGCACCACCACAGCGCAAATGGCTGTCCTCACTTTCACAAAATACACTGCCATATCAGCAAAAACGCAGGACTGCATTGGCCGGGAATCGATTCCGGGCCTCACGCGTGGCAGGCGAGAATTCTACCACTGAACCACCAATGCTCCACAGATGTCTAATTTTACACTTACTCATGTACTTTAGTGTATAAAACAAAGCAGGAGTGTCAGGATGCCTTGCCTTGCCATTACCTCCAAGCCTACGTAACCAAGCCCGACTAGCACAGTCGCTAGAGCATAAGACTATTAATCTTAGGGTCATGTATTTGAGCTCCATGTTGGGCAGTTGTTTTTTTCTCTTTCTGTACCATTGTATGTTGAACAATGTATACTTGCATCACCACAGCGCAATTGGCTGTCCTCACTTTCACAAAATGCACTGACCTATCAGCAAAAACTCAGGAATGTATTGACCGGGAATTGAACCCGGCCTTCCACGTGGCCGGCTAGATTTCTACCACTGAACCACAAATGATCCACAGATGCTTAATTTTAGACTTACTCATGTACTTTAGTGTACAAAACAAAGCAGGAGAGTCAGGATGCCTTGTCTTGCCATCACCACTACTCCTCGGTTACCAAGCATTGCTAACTCAGTCGGTAAAGCATGAGACTCTTAATCTCAGGGTCGTGGGTTCGAGTCCCACATTGGGCGGAAGTTTTTTTTCTTTTCCTGTACCATTGTATGTGGAACACTGTCAACTTGCACCACCACAGCGTAAATGGCTGTCCTCACTTTCACAAAATGCACTGCCATATCAGCAAAAACTCAGGACTGCATTGGCCGGGAATCAAACCCGGGCCTCCCGCATGGCAGGCGAGAATTCTACCACTGAACCACCAATGCTCCACGGATACTTAATTTTACACTTACTCGTGTACTTTAGTGTACAAAACAAAGCAGGAGAGTCAGGATGCCTTGCTTTGCCATCACCACAACTCCTCGGTTACCAAGCATTGCTAACTCAGTCGGTAGAGCATGAGACTCTTAATCTCAGGGTCGTGGGTTCGAGCCCCACGTTGGGCAGATGTTATTTCTTTTCCTGTACCATTGTATGTGGAACACTGTTTACTTGCACCACCACAGCGCAAATGGCTGTCCTCACTTTCACAAAATACACTGCCATATCAGCAAAAACTCAGGACTGCATTGGCCGGGAATCGATTCCGGGACTCACGCGTGGCAGGCGAGAATTCTACCACTGAACCACCAATGCTCCACAGATGCCTAATTTTACACTTACTCATGTACTTTAGTGTATAAAACAAAGCAGGAGTGTCAGGATGCCTTGCCATCACCTCCAAGCCTACGTAACCAAGCCCGACTAGCACAGTCGCTAGAGCATAAGACTATTAATCTTAGGGTCATGTATTTGAGCTCCATGTTGGGCAGTTGTTTTTTTCTCTTCCTGTACCATTGTATGTGGAACAGTGTATACTTGCATCACCACAGCGCAAATGGCTGTCCTCACTTTCACAAAATGCACTGCCCTATCAGCAAAAACTCAGGAATGTATTGACCGGGAATTGAATCCGGCCTCCCACGTGGCCGGCTAGATTTCTACCACTGAACCACCAAGGATCCACAGATGCTTAATTTTAGACTTACTCATGTACTTTAGTGTACAAAACAAAGCAGGAGAGTCAGGATGCCTTGCCTTGCCATCACCACAACTCCTCGGTTACCAAGGATTGCTAACTCAGTCGGTAAAGCATGAGACTCTTAATCTCAGGGTCGTGGGTTCGAACCCCACATTGGGCGGATGTTTTTTTTCTTTTCCTGTACCATTGTATGTGGAACACTGTCAACTTGCACCACCACAGCGCAAATGGCTGTCCTCACTTTCGCAAAATGCACTGCCATATCAGCAAAAACTCGGGACTGCATTGGCCGGGAATTGAACCCGGGCCTCCCGCGTGGCAGGCGAGAATTCTACCATTGAACCACCAATGCTCCACAGATACCTGATTTTACACTTACTCGTGTATTTTAGTGTATGAAACAAAACGGGAGTGTCAGTATGCCTTGCCTTGCCATCACCTCCACACATACTCAACCAAGCCTGGCTAGCTCAGTCGGTAGAGCATGAGACTCTTAATCTCAGGGTCGTGGGTTCGAGCCTCACGTTGGGCGGATGTTTTTTCTTTTCCTGTACCATTGTATGTGGAACACTGTATACTTGCACCACCACAGCGCAAATGGCTGTCCTCACTTTCACAAAATACACTGCCATATCAGCAAAAACTCAGGACTGCATTGGCCGGGAATCGATTCCGGGCCTCACGCGTGGCAGGCGAGAATTCTACCACTGAACCACCAATGCTCCACAGATGCCTAATTTTACACTTACTCGTGTACTTTAGTGTATAAAACATAGCAGGAGTGTCAGGATGCCTTGCCATCACCTCCAAGCCTACGTAACCAAGCCCGACTAGCACAGTCGCTAGAGCATAAGACTATTAATCTTAGGGTCATGTATTTGAGATCCATGTTGGGCAGTTGTTTTTTTCTCTTCCTGTACCATTGTATGTGGAACAGTGTATACTTGCATCACCACAGCGCAAATGGCTGTCCTCACTTTCACAAAATGCACTGCCCTATCAGCAAAAACTCAGGAATGTATTGACCGGGAATTGAACCCGGCCTCCCACGTGGCCGGCTAGATTTCTACCACTGAACCACCAATGATCCACAGATGCTTAATTTTAGACTTACTCATGTACTTTAGTGTACAAAACAAAGCAGGAGAGTCAGGATGCCTTGCCTTGCCATCACCTCCATAAATTCTCAACCAAGCCTGGCTAGCTCAGTCGGTAGAGCATGAGACTATTAATCTCAGGGTCGTGGGTTCGAGCCCCACGTTGGGAGGATGTTTTCTCTTTTCCTGTACCATTGTATGTGGAACACTGTTAACTTGCACCACCACAGCGCAAATGGCTGTCCTCACTTTCACAAAATACACTGCCATATCAGCAAAAACTCAGGACTGCATTGGCCGGGAATCGATTCCGGGCCTCACGCGTGGCAGGCGAGAATTCTACCACTGAACCACCAATGCTCCACAGATGCCTAATTTTACACATACTCTTGTACTTTAGTGTATAAAACAAAGCAGGAGTGTCAGGATGCCTTGCCTTGCCATCACCTCCAAGCCTACGTAACCAAGCCCGACTAGCACAGTCGCTAGAGCATAAGACTATTAGTCTTAGGGTCATGTATTTGAGCTCCATGTTGGGCAGTTGTTTTTTTCTCTTCCTGTACCATTGTATGTGGAACAGTGTATACTTGCATTACCACAGCGCAAATGGCTGTCCTCACTTTCACAAAATGCACTGCCCTATCAGCAAAAACTCAGGAATGAATTGACCGGGAATTGAACCCGGCCTCCCACGTGGCCGGCTAGATTTCTACCACTGAACCACCAATGCTCTACAGATATTTAATTTTACACTTACTCGTGTACTTCAGTGTATGAAACAAAGCAGGAGTGTCAGAAATGCCTTGCCTTGCCATCACCTCCATACATTCTCAACCAAGCCTGGCTAGCTCAATCGGTAGAGCATGAGACTCTTAATCTCAGGGTCGTGGGTCCGAGCCCCACGTTTGGTGGATGTTTTTTCTTTTCCTGTACCATTGTATGTGGAACACTGTATACCTGCACCACCACAGCGCAAATGGCTGTCCTCACTTTCACAAAATACACTGCCATATCAGCAAAAACTCAGGACTGCATTGGCCGGGAATCGATTCCGGGCCTCACGCGTGGCAGGCGAGAATTCTACCACTGAACCACTAATGCTCCACAGATGCCTAATTTTACACTTACTTATGTACTTTAGTGTATAAAACAAAGCAGGAGTGTCAGGATGCCTTGCCATCACCTCCAAGCCTACGTAACCAAGCCCGACTAGCACAGTCACTAGAGCATAAGACTATTAATCTTAGGGTCATGTATTTGAGCTCCATGTTGGGCAGTTGATTTTTTCTCTTCCTGTACCATTGTATGTGGAACAGTGTATACTTGCATCACCACAGCGCAAATGGCTGTCCTCACTTTCACAAAATGCACTGCCCTATCAGCAAAAACTCAGGAATGTATTGACCGGGAATTGAACCCAGCCTCCCACGTGGCCGGCTAGATTTCTACCACTGAACCACCAATGATCCACAGATGCTTAATTTTAAACTTACTCATGTACTTTAGTGTACAAAACAAAGCAGGAGAGTCAGGATGCCTTGCCTTGCCATCACCACAACTCCTTGGTTACCAAACATTGCTAACTCAGTCAGTAAAGCATGAGACTCTTAATCTCAGGGTCGTGGGTTCGAGCCCCACATTGGGTGGATGTTTTTTTTCTTTTCCTGTACCATTGTATGTGGAACACTGTCATCTTGCACCACCACAGCGCAAATGGCTGTCCTCACTTTCACAAAATGCACTGCCATATCAGCAAAAACTCAGGACTGCATTGGCCGGGAATCGAACCCGGGCCTCCCGCGTGGCAGGTGAGAATTCTACCACTGAACCACCAATGCTCCACAGATACTTAATTTTACACTTACTCGTGTACTTTAGTGTATGAAACAAAGCAGGACTGTCAGGATGCCTTGCCTTGCCATTACCTCCATACATTCTCAACCAAGCCTGGCTAACTCAGTCGGTAGAGCATGAGACTCTTAATCTCAGGGTCGTGGGTTCGAGCCCCACATTGGGCGGATGTTTTTTCTTTTCCTGTACCATTGTATGTGGAACACTGTATACTTGCACCACCACAGCGCAAATGGCTGTCCTCACTTTCACAAAATACACTGCCATATCAGCAAAAACTCAGGACTGCATTGGCCGGGAATCGATTCCGGGCCTCACGCGTGGCAGGCGAGAATTCTACCACTGAACCACTAATGCTCCACAGATGCCTAATTTTACACTTACTTATGAACTTTAGTGTATAAAACAAAGCAGGAGTGTCAGGATGCCTTGCCTTGCCATCACCTCCAAGCCTACGTAACCAAGCCCGACTAGCACAGTCGCTAGAGCATAAGACTATTAATCTTAGGGTCATGTATTTGAGCTCCATGTTGGGCAGTTGTTTTTTTCTCTTCCTGTACCATTGTATGTGGAACAGTGTATACTTGCATCACCACAGCGCAAATGGCTGTCCTCACTTTCACAAAATGCACTGCCCTATCAGCAAAAACTCAGGAATGTATTGACAGGGAATTGAACCCGGCCTCCCACGTGGCCGGCTAGATTTCTACCACTGAACCACGAATGATCCACAGATGCTTAATTTTAGACTTACTCATGTACTTTAGTGTACAAAAGAAAGCAGGAGAGTTAGGATGCCTTGCCTTGCCATCACCACAACTCCTCGGTTACCAAGCATTGCTAACTCAGTCGGTAAAGCATGAGACTCTTAATCTCAGGGTCGTGGGTTCGAGCCCCACATTGGGCGGATGTTTTTTTTCTTTTCCTGTACCATTGTATGTGGAACACTGTCAACTTGCACCACCACAGCGCAAATGGCTGTCCTCACTTTCACAAAATGCACTGCCATATCATCAAAAACTCAGGACTGCATTGGCCGGGAATCGAACCAGGGCCTCCCGCGTGGCAGGCGAGAATTCTACCACTGAACCACCAATGCTCCACAGATACTTAATTTTACACTTACTCGTGTACTTTAGTGTATGAAACAAAGCAGGAGTGTCAGGATGCCTTGCCTTGCCATCACCTCCATACATTCTCAACCAACCCTGGCTAGCTCAGTCGGTAGAGCATGAGACTCTTAATCTCAGGGTTGTGGGTTCGAGCCCCACGTTGGGCGGATCTTTTTTCTTTTCCTATACCATTGTATGTAGAACACTGTATACTTGCACCACCACAGCGCAAATTGCTGTCCTCACTTTCACAAAATACACTGCCATATCAGCAAAAACTCAGGACTGCATTGGCCGGGAATCGATTCCGGGCCTCCCACGTGGCCGGCTAGATTTCTACCACTGAACCACCAATGATCCACAGATGCTTAATTTTAGACTTACTCATGTACTTTAGTGTACAAAAGAAAGCAGGAGAGTTAGGATGCCTTGCCTTGCCATCACCACAACTCCTCGGTTACCAAGCATTGCTAACTCAGTCGGTAAAGCATGAGACTCTTAATCTCAGGGTCGTGGGTTCGAGCCCCACATTGGGCGGATGTTTTTTTTCTTTTCCTGTACCATTGTATGTGGAACACTGTCAACTTGCACCACCACAGCGCAAATGGCTGTCCTCACTTTCACAAAATGCACTGCCATATCAGCAAAAACGCAGGACCGCATTGGCCGGGAATCGAACCCGGGGCTCCCACGTGGCAGGCAAGAATTCTACCACTGAACCACCAATGCTCCACAGACAATTAATTTTACACTTACTCGTGTACTTTAGTGTATGAAACAAAGCAGGAGTGTCAGGATGCCTTGCCATCACGTCCATACATTCTCAACCAAGCCTGGCTAGCTCAGTCGGTAGAGCATGAGACTCTTAATCTCAAGGTCGTGGGTTCGAGCCCCACGTTTGGCAGATGTTTTTTCTTTTCCTGTACCATTGTATGTGGAACACTGTATACTTGCACCACCACAGCGCAAATGGCTGTCCTCACTTTTACAAAATACACTGCCATATCAGCAAAAACTCAGGACTGCATTGGCCGGGAATCGATTCCGGGCCTCACGCGTGGCAGGCGAGAATTCTACCACTGAACCACCAATGCTCCACAGATGCCTAATTTTACACTTACTCATGTACTTTAGTGTATAAAACAAAGCAGGAGTGTCAGGATGCCTTGCCTTGCCATCACCTCCAAGCCTACGTAACCAAGCCCGACTAGCACAGTCACTAGATCATAAGACTATTAATCTTAGGGTCATGTATTTGAGCTCCATGTTGGGCAGTTGTTTTTTTCTCTTCCTGTACCATTGTATGTGGAACAGTGTATACTTGCATCACCACAGCGCAAATGACTGTCCTCACTTTCACAAAATGCACTGCCATATCAGCAAAAACTCCGGACTGTATTGGCCGGGAATCGAACCCAGGCCTCCCACGTGGCAGGCGAGAATTCTACCAGTGAACCACCAATGATCCGTAGACAATCAATTTTACACTTACTTGTGTACTTTAGTGTATGAAACATAGCAGGAGTGTCAGGATGCCTTGCCATCACCTCCATACATTCTCAACCAAGCCTGGCTAGCTCAGTCGGTAGAGCATGAGACTCTTAATCTCAGGGTCGTGGGTTCGAGCACCACGTTGGGTAGATGTTTTTTCTTTTCCTGTACCATTGTATGTGGAACACTGTATACTTGCACCACCACAGCGCAAATGGCTGTCCTCACTTTCACAAAATGCACTGACATATCAGCAAAAACTCAGGACTGCATTGGCCGGGAATTGAACCCGGCCTCCCACGTGGCAGGCAAGAATTCTACCACTGAACCACCAATGCTCCACATATACTTAATTTTACACTTACTCGTGTACTTTAGTGTATGAAACAAAGCAGGAGTGTCAGGATGCCTTGCCATCACCACAACACCTCGGTTACCAAGCATTGCTAACTCAGTCGGTAAAGCATGAGGCTCTTAATCTCAGGGTCGTGGGTTCGAGCCCCACATTGAGCGGATGTTTTTTTTTCTTTTCCTGTACCATTGTTTGTGGAACACTGTCAACTTGCACCACCACAGCGCAAATGGCTGTCCTCACTTTCACAAAATGCACTGCCCTATCAGCAAAAACTCAGGAATGTATTGATCAGGAATTGAACTCGGCCTCCCACGTGGCCGGCTAGATTTCTACCACTGAACCACCAATGATCCACAGATGCTTAATTTTAGACTTACTCATGTACTTTAGTGTACAAAAGAAAGCAGGAGAGTTAGGATGCCTTGCCTTGCCATCACCACAACTCCTCGGTTACCAAGCATTGCTAGCTCAGTCGGTAAAGCATGAGACTCTTAATCTCAGTGTTGTGGATTTGAGCCCCACATTGGGCGGATGTTTTTTTTTCTTTTCCTGTACCATTGTATGTGGAACACTGTATACTTGCACCACCACAGCGCAAATGGCTGTCCTCACTTTTACAAAATACACTGCCATATCAGCAAAAACTCAGGACTGCATTGGCCGGGAATCGATTCCGGGCCTCACGCGTGGCAGGCGAGAATTCTACCACTGACCCACCAATGCTCCACAGATGCCTAATTTTACACTTACTCATGTACTTTAGTGTATAAAACAAAGCAGGAGTGTCAGGATGCCTTGCCTTGCCATCACCTCCAAGCCTACGTAACCAAGCCCGACTAACACAGTCACTAGATCATAAGACTATTAATCTTAGGGTCATGTATTTGAGCTCCATGTTGGGCAGTTGTTTTTTTCTCTTCCTGTACCATTGTATGTGGAACACTGTCAACTTGTACCACCACAGCGCAAATGGCTGTCCTCACTTTCACAAAATGCACTGCCATATCAGCAAAAACTCAGGACTGCATTGGCCAGGAATCGAACCCAGGCCTCCCACGTGGCAGGCAAGAATTCTACCACTGAACCACCAATGCTCCACAGACAATTACTTTTACACTTACTTGTGTACTTTAGTGTATGAAACATAGCAGGAGTGTCAGGATGCCTTGCCATCACCTCCATACATTCTCAACCAAGCCTGGCTAGCTCAGTCGGTAGAGCATGAGACTCTTAATCTCAGGGTCGTGGGTTCGAGCCCCACGTTAGGTAGATATTTTTTCTTTTCCTGTACCATTGTATGTGGAACACTGTATACTTGCACCACCACAGCGCAAATGGCTGTCCTCACTTTCACAAAATGCACTGACATATCAGCAAAAACTCAGGACTGCATTGGCCGGGAATTGAACCCGGCCTCCCACGTGGCAGGCAAGAATTCTACCACTGAACCACCAATGCTCCACATATACTTAATTTTACACTTACTCGTGTACTTTAGTGTATGAAACAAAGCAGGAGTGTCAGGATGCCTTGCCATCACCACAACTCCTCGGTTACCAAGCATTGCAAACTCAGTCGGTAAAGCATGAGACTCTTAATCTCAGGGTTGTGGGTTCGAGCCCCACATTGGGCGGATGTTTTTTTTTCTTTTCCTGTACCATTGTTTGTGGAACACTGTCAACTTGCACCACCACAGCGCAAATGGCTGTCCTCACTTTCACAAAATGCACTGCCATATCAGCAAAAACTCAGGACTGCATTGGCCGAGAATCAAACCCGGGACACCCGCGTGGCAGGCGAGAATTCTACCACTGAACCACCAATGCTCCACAGATACTTAATTTTACACTTACTCGTGTACTTTAGTGTATGAAACAAAGCAGGAGTGTCAGGATGCCTTGCCTTGCCATCACCTCCATACATTCTCAACCAAGCCCGGCTAGCTCAGTCGGTAGAGCATGAGACTCTTAATCTCAGGGTTGTGGGTTCGAGCCCCACGTTGGGCGGGTGTTTTTTTTTTCCTGTACCATTGTATGTGGAACACTGTATACTTGCACCACCACAGCGCAAATGGCTGTCCTCACTTTCACAAAATACACTGCCATATCAGCAAAAACTCAGGATGCATTGGCTGGGAATCGATTCCGGGCCTTACGCGTGGCAGGCACGAATTCTACCACTGAACCACCAATGCTCCACAGATGCCTAATTTTACACTTACTCATGTACTTTAGTGTATAAAACAAAGCAGGAGTGTCAGGATGCCTTGCCTTGCCATCACCTCCAAGCCTACGTAACCAAGCCCGACTAGCACAGTCGCTAGAGCATAAGACTATTAATCTTAGGGTCATGTATTTGAGCTCCATGTTGGGCAGTTGTTTTTTTCTCTTCCTGTACCATTGTATGTGGAACAGTGTATACTTGCATCACCAGAGCGCAAATGGCTGTCCTCACTTTCACAAAATGCACTGCCCTATCAGCAAAAACTCAGGAATGTATTGACCGGGAATTGAACCCAGCCTCCCACGTGGCCGGCTAGATTTCTACCACTGAACCACCAATGATCCACAGATGCTTAATTTTAGACTTACTCATGTACTTTAGTGTACAAAACAAAGCAGGAGAGTCAGGATGCCTTGCCTTGCCATCACCACAACTCCTTGGTTACCAAGCATTGCTAACTCAGTCAGTAAAGCATGAGACTCTTAATCTCAGGGTCGTGGGTTCAAGCCCCACATTGGGTGGATGTTTTTTTTCTTTTCCTGTACCATTGTATGTGGAACACTGTCAGCTTGCACCACCACAGCGCAAATGGCTGTCCTCACTTTCACAAAAATGCACTGCCATATCAGCAAAAACTCAGGACTGCATTGGCCGGGAATCGAACCCGGGCCTCCCGCGTGGCAGGCGAGAATTCTACCACTGAACCACCAATGCTCCACAGATACTTAATATTACACTTACTCGTGTACTTTAGTGTATGAAACAAAGCTGGAGTGTCAGGATGCCTTGCCTTGCCATCACCTCCATACATTCTCAACCAAGCCTGGCTAGCTCAGTCGGTAGAGCATGAGACTCTTAATCTCAGGGTCGGGGGTTCGAGCCCCACGTTGGGCGGATCTTTTTTCTTTTCCTGTACCATTGTATGTGGAACACTGTATACTTGCACCACCACAGAGCAAATGGCTGTCCTCACTTTCACAAAATACACTGCCATATCAGCAAAAACTCAGGACTGCATTGGCCGGGAATCGATTCTGGGCCTCACGCGTGGCAGGCGAGAATTCTACCACTGAACCACCAATGCTCCACAGATGCCTAATTTTACACTTACTCATGTACTTTAGTGTACAAAACAAAGCAAGAGAGTCAGCATGCATTGCCTTGCCATCACCACAACTCCTCGGTTACCAAGCATTGCTAGCTCAGTCGGTAGAGCATGAGACTCTTAATCTCATGGTCGTGGGTTTGAGCCCCACATTGGCGGATGTTTTTTTTCTTTTCCTGTACCATTGTATGTGGAACACTGTCAACTCGCACCACCACAGCGCAAATGGCTGTCCTCACTTTCACAAAATGCACTGCCATATCTGCAAAAACTCAGGACTGCATTGGCCGGGAATCGAACCCGGGCCTCCCGCGTGGCAGGCGAGAATTCTACCACTGAACCACCAATGCTCCACAGATACTTAATTTTACACTTACTCGTGTACTTTAGTGTATGAAACAAAGCAGGAGTGTCAGGATGCCTTGCCTTGCCATCACCTCCACACATTCTCTACCAAGCCTGGCTAGCTCAGTCGGTAGAGCATGAGACTCTTAATCTCAGGGTTGTGGGTTCGAGCCCCACGTTGGGTGGGTGTTTTTTTTTTTCTGTACCATTGTATGTGGAACACTGTATACTTGCACCACCACAGCGTAAATGGCTGTTCTCACTTTCACAAAATACACTGCCATATCAGCAAAAACTCAGGATGCATTGGCTGGGAATCGATTCCGGGCCTTACGCGTGGCAGGCACGAATTCTACCACTGAACCACCAATGCTCCACAGATGCCTAATTTTACACTTACTCATGTACTTTAGTGTATAAAACAAAGCAGGAGTGTCAGGATGCCTTGCCATCACCTCCAAGCCTACGTAACCAAGCCCGACTAGCACAGTCGCTAGAGCATAAGACTATTAATCTTAGGGTCATGTATTTGAGCTCCATGTTGGGCAGTTGTTTTTTTCTCTTCCTGTACCATTGTATGTGGAACAGTGTATACTTGCATCACCAGAGCGCAAATGGCTGTCCTCACTTTCACAAAATGCACTGCCCTATCAGCAAAAACTCAGGAATGTATTGACCGGGAATTGAACCCAGCCTCCCACGTGGCCGGCTAGATTTCTACCACTGAACCACCAATGATCCACAGATGCTTAATTTTAGACTTACTCATGTACTTTAGTGTACAAAACAAAGCAGGAGAGTCAGGATGCCTTGCCTTGCCATCACCACAACTCCTTGGTTACCAAGCATTGCTAACTCAGTCAGTAAAGCATGAGACTCTTAATCTCAGGGTCGTGGGTTCGAGCCCCACATTGGGTGGATGTTTTTTTTCTTTTCCTGTACCATTGTATGTGGAACACTGTCAACTTGCACCACCACAGCGCAAATGGCTGTCCTCACTTTCACAAAATGCACTGCCATATCAGCAAAAACTCGGGACTGCATTGGCCGGGAATCGAACCCGGGCCTCCCGCATGGCAGGCGAGAATTCTACCACTGAACCACCAATGCTCCACAGATGCCTAATTTTACACTTACTCATGTACTTTAGTGTACAAAACAAAGCAAGAGAGTCAGCATGCATTGCCTTGCCATCACCACAACTCCTCGGTTACCAAGCATTGCTAGCTCAGTCGGTAGAGCATGAGACTCTTAATCTCATGGTCGTGGGTTTGAGCCCCACATTGGGCGGATGTTTTTTTTCTTTTCCTGTACCATTGTATGTGGAACACTGTCAACTTGCACCACCACAGCGCAAATGGCTGTCCTCACTTTCACAAAATGCACTGCCATATCAGCAAAAACTCAGAACTGCATTGGCCGGGAATCGAACCTGGGCCTCCCACGTGGCAGGCGAGAATTCTACCACTGAACCACCAATGCTCCACAGATACCTAATTTTACACTTACTCATGTACTTTAGTGTATAAAACAAAGCAGGAGTGTCAGGATGCCTTGCCTTGCCATCACCTCCAAGCCTACGTAACCAAGCCCGACTAGCACAGTCGCTAGAGCATAAGACTATTAATCTTAGGGTCATGTATTTGAGCTCCATGTTGGGCAGTTGTTTTTTTCTCTTCCTGTACCATTGTATGTGGAACAGTGTATACTTGCATCACCACAGCGCAAATGGCTGTCCTCACTTTCACAAAATGCACTGCCCTATCAGCAAAAACTCAGGAATGTATTGACCGGGAATTGAACCCGGCCTCCCACGTGGCCGGCTAGATTTCTACCACTGAACCACCAATGATCCACAGATGCTTAATTTTAGACTTACTCATGTACTTTAGTGTACAAAACAAAGCAGGAGAGTCAGGATGCCTTGCCTTGCCATCACCACAACTCCTCGGTTACCAAGCATTGCTAACTCAGTCGGTAAAGCATGAGACTCTTAATCTCAGGGTCGTGGGTTCGAGCCCCACATTGGGTGGATGTTTTTTTTCTTTTCCTGTACCATTGTATGTGGAACACTGTCAACTTGCACCACCACAGCGCAAATGGCTGTCCTCACTTTCACAAAATGCACTGCCATATCAGCAAAAACTCAGGACTGCATTGGCCGGGAATCGAACCCGGGCCTCCCACGTGGCAGGCGAGAATTCTACCACTGAACCACCAATGCTCCACATATACTTAATTTTACACTTACTTGTGTACTTTAGTGTATGAAACAAAGCAGGAGTGTCAGGATGCCTTGCCATCACCACAACTCCTCGGTTACCAAGCATTGCTAACTCAGTCGGTAAAGCATGAGACTCTTAATCTCATGGTCGTGGGTTCGAGCCCCACATTGGGCGGATGTTTTTTTTTTCTTTTCCTGTACCATTGTATGTGGAACACTGTATACTTGCACCACCACAGCGCAAATGGCTGTCCTCACTTTCACAAAATACACTGCCATATCAGCAAAAACTCAGGACTGCATTGGCCGGGAATCGATTCCGGGCCTCACGCGTGGCAGGCGAGAATTCTACCACTGAACCACTAATGCTCCACAGATGCCTAATTTTACACTTACTTATGTACTATAGTGTATAAAACAAAGCAGGAGTGTCAGGATGCCTTGCCTTGCCATCACCTCCAAGCCTACGTAACCAAGCCCGACTAGCACAGTCGCTAGAGCATAAGACTATTAATCTTAGGGTCATGTATTTGAGCTCCATGTTGGGCAGTTGTTTTTTTCTCTTCCTGTACCATTGTATGTGGAACAGTGTATACTTGCATCACCACAGCTCAAATGGCTGTCCTCACTTTCACAAAATGCACTGCCCTATCAGCAAAAACTCAGGAATGTATTGACCGGGAATTGAACCCGGCCTCCCACGTGGCCGGCTAGATTTCTACCACTGAACCACGAATGATCCACAGATGCTTAATTTTAGACTTACTCATGTACTTTAGTGTACAAAAGAAAGCAGGAGAGTTAGGATGCCTTGCCTTGCCATCACCACAACTCCTCGGTTACCAAGCATTGCTAACTCAGTCGGTAAAGCATGAGACTCTTAATCTCAGGGTCGTGGGTTCGAGCCCCACATTGGGCGCATGTTTTTTTTCTTTTCCTGTACCATTGTATGTGGAACACTGTCAACTTGCACCACCACAGCGCAAGTGGCTGTCCTCACTTTCACAAAATGCACTGCCATATCATCAAAAACTCAGGACTGCATTGGCCGGGAATCGAACCTGGGCCTCCCGCGTGGCAGGCGAGAATTCTACCACTGAACCACCAATGCTCCACAGATACTTAATTTTACACTTACTCGTGTACTTTAGTGTATGAAACAAAGCAGGAGAGTCAGGATGCCTTGCCATGCCATCACCTCCATACATTCTCAACCAACCCTGGCTAGCTCAGTCGGTAGAGCATGAGACTCTTAATCTCAGGGTTGTGGGTTCGAGCCCCACGTTGGGCGGATCTTTTTTCTTTTCCTGTACCATTGTATGTAGAACACTGTACACTTGCACCACCACAGCGCAAATGGCTGTCCTCACTTTCACAAAATACACTGCCATATCAGCAAAAACTCAGGACTGCATTGGCCGGGAATCGATTCCGGGCCTCCCACGTGGCCGGCTAGATTTCTACCACTGAACCACCAATGATCCACAGATGCTTAATTTTAGACTTACTCATGTACTTTAGTGTACAAAAGAAAGCAGGAGAGTTAGGATGCCTTGCCTTGCCATCACCACAACTCCTCGGTTACCAAGCATTGCTAACTCAGTCGGTAAAGCATGAGACTCTTAATCTCAGGGTCGTGGGTTCGAGCCCCACATTGGGCGGATGTTTTTTTTATTTTCCTGTACCATTGTATGTGGAACACTGTCAACTTGCACCACCACAGCGCAAATGGCTGTCCTCACTTTCACAAAATGCACTGCCATATCAGCAAAAACTCAGGACTGCATTGGCTGGGAATCGAACCCGGGCCTCCCACGTGGCAGGCAAGAATTCTACCACTGAACCACCAATGCTCCACAGATGCCTTATTTTACACTTACTCATGTACTTTAGTGTATAAAACAAAGCAGGAGTGTCAGGATGCCTTGCCTTGCCATCACCTCCAAGCCTACGTAACCAAGCCCGACTAGCACAGTCGCTAGAGCATAAGACTATTAATCTTAGGGTCATGTATTTGAGCTCCATGTTGGGCAGTTGTTTTTTTCTCTTCCTGTACCATTGTATGTGGAACAGTGTATACTTGCATCACCACAGCGCAAATGGCTGTCCTCACTTTCACAAAATGCACTGCCCTATCAGCAAAAACTCAGGAATGTATTGACCGGGAATTGAACCCGGCCTCTTACGTGGCCGGCTAGATTTCTACCACTGAACTACCAATGATCCACAGATGCTTAATTTTAGACTTACTCATGTACTTTAGTGTACAAAACAAAGCAGGAGAGTCAGGATGCCTTGCCTTGCCATCACCACAACTCCTCGGTTACCAAGCATTGCTAACTCAGTCGGTAAAGCATGAGACTCTTAATCTCAGGGTCGTGGGTTCGAGCCCCACATTGGGCGGATGTTTTTTTTCTTTTCCTGTACCATTGTATGTGGAACACTGTCAACTTGTACCACCACAGCGCAAATGGCTGTCCTCACTTTCACAAAATGCACTGCCATATCAGCAAAAACTCAGGACTGCATTGGCCGGGAATCGAACTCGGGCCTCCCACGTGGCAGGCGAGAATTCTACCACTGAACCACCAATGCTCCACATATACTTAATTTTACACTTACTTGTGTACTTTAGTGTATGAAACAAAGCAGGAGTGTCAGGATGCCTTGCCATCACCACAACTCCTCGGTTACCAAGCATTGCTAACTCAGTCGGTAAAGCATGAGACTCTTAATCTCATGGTCGTGGGTTCGAGCCCCACATTGGGCGGATGTTTTTTTTTCTTTTCCTGTACCATTGTTTGTGGAACACTGTCAACTTGCACCACCACAGCGCAAATGGCTGTCCTCACTTTCACAAAATGCACTGCCATATCAGCAAAAACTCAGGACTGCATTGGCCGGGAATCAAACCCGGGCCTCCCGCGAGGCAGGAGAGAATTCTACCACTGAACCACCAATGCTCCACAGATACTTAATTTTACACTTACTCGTGTACTTTAGTGTATGAAACAAAGCAGGAGTGTCAGGATGCCTTGCCTTGCAATCACCTCCATACATTCTCAACCAAGCCTGGCTAGCTCAGTCGGTAGAGCATGAGACTCTTAATCTCAGGGTCGTGGGTTCGAGCCCCACGTTGGGCGGATCTTTTTTCTTTTCCTGTACCATTGTATGTAGAACACTGTATACTTGCACCACCACAGCGCAAATGGCTGTCCTCACTTTCACAAAATACACTGCCATATCAGCAAAAACTCAGGACTGCATTGGCCGGGAATCGATTCCGGGCCTCCCACGTGGCCGGCTAGATTTCTACCACTGAACCACCAATGATCCACAGATGCTTAATTTTAGACTTACTCATGTACTTTAGTGTACAAAAGAAAGCAGGAGAGTTATGATGCCTTGCCTTGCCATCACCACAACTCCTCGGTTACCAAGCATTGCTAACTCAGTCGGTAAAGCATGAGACTCTTAATCTCAGGGTCGTGGGTTCGAGCCCCACATTGGGCGGATGTTTTTTTTCTTTTCCTGTACCATTGTATGTGGAACACTGTCAACTTGCACCACCACAGCGCAAATGGCTGTCCTCACTTTCACAAAATGCACTGCCATATCAGCAAAAACTCAGGACTGCATTGGCCGGGAATCGAACCCGGGCCTCCCACGTGACAGGCGAGAATTCTACCACTGAACCACCAATGCTCCACAGATGCCTAATTTTACACTTACTCATGTACTTTAGTGTATAAAACAAAGCAGGAGTGTCAGGATGCCTTGCCTTGCCATCACCTCCAAACCTACGTAACCAAGCCCGACTAGCACAGTCGCTAGAGCATAAGACTATTAATCTTAGGGTCATGTATTTGAGCTCCATGTTGGGCAGTTGTTTTTTTCTCTTCCTGTACCATTGTATGTGGAACAGTGTATACTTGCATAACCACAGCGCAAATGGCTGTCCTCACTTTCACAAAATGCACTGCCCTATCAGCAAAAACTCAGGAATGTATTGACCGGGAATTGAACCCGGCCTCCCACGTGGCCGGCTAGATTTCTACCACTGAACCACCAATGATCCGCAGATGCTTAATTTTAGACTTACTCATGTACTTTAATGTACAAAACAAAGCAGGAGAGTCAGGATGCCTTGCCTTGCCATCACCACAACTCCTCGGTTACCAAGCATTGCTAACTCAGTCGGTAAAGCATGAGACTCTTAATCTCAGGGTCATGGGTTCGAGCCCCACATTGGGCGGATGTTTTTTTTCTTTTCCTGTACCATTGTATGTGGAACACTGTCAACTTGCACCACCACAGCGCAAATGGCTGTCCTCACTTTCACAAAATGCACTGCCATATCAGCAAAAACTCAGGACTGCATTGGCCGGGAATTGAACCCGGGGCTCCCACGTGGCAGGCAAGAATTCTACCACTGAACCACCAATGCTCCACATATACTTAATTTTACACTTACTCGTGTACTTTAGTGTATGAAACAAAGCAGGAGTGTCAGGATGCCTTGCCATCACCACAACTCCTCGGTTACCAAGCATTGCTAACTCAGTCGGTAAAGCATGAGACTCTTAATCTCATGGTCGTGGGTTCGAGCCCCACATTGGGCGGATGTTTTTTTTTCTTTTCCTGTACCATTGTTTGTGGAACACTGTCAACTTGCACCACCACAGCGCAAATGGCTGTCCTCACTTTCACAAAATGCACTGCCATATCAGCAAAAACTCAGGACTGCATTGGCCGGGAATCAAACCCGCGCCTCCCGCAAGGCAGGCAAGAATTCTACCACTGAACCACCAATGCTCCACAGATACTTAATTTTACACTTACTCGTGTACTTTAGTGTATGAAACAAAGCAGGAGTGTCAGGATGCCTTGCCTTGCCATCACCTCCATACATTCTCAACCAAGCCTGGCTAGCTCAGTCGGTAGAGCATGAGACTCTTAATCTCAGGGTTGTGGGTTCGAGCCCCACGTTGGGCGGGTGTTTTTTCTTTTCCTGTACCATTGTATGTGGAACACTGTCAACTTGTAACACCACAGCGCAAATGGCTGTCCTCACTTTCACAAAATGCACTGCCATATCAGCAAAACCTCAGGACTGCATTGGCCGGGAATTGAACCCGGGCCTCCCACGTGGCAGGCGAGAATTCTACCACTGAACCACCAATGCTCCACATATACTTAATTTTACACTTACCCGTGTACTTTAGTGTATGAAACAAAGTAGGAGTGTCAGGATGCCTTGCCATCACCACAACTCCTCGGTTACCAAGCATTGCTAACTCAGTCGGTAAAGCATGAGACTCTTAATCTCAGGGTCGTGGGTTCGAGCCCCACATTGGGTGGATGTTTTTTTTCCTTTTCCTGTACCATTGTATGTGGAACACTGTCAACTCGCACCACCACAGCGCAAATGGCTGTCCTCACTTTCATAAAATGCACTGCCATATCAGCAAAAACTCAGGACTGCATTGGCCGGGAATCAAACCCGGGCCTCCCGCGTGGCAGGCGAGAATTCTACCACTGAACCACCAATGCTCCACAGATACTTAATTTTACACTTACTCGTGTACTTTAGTGTATGAAACAAAGCAGGAGTGTCAGGATGCCTTGCCTTGCCATCACCTCCATACATTCTCAACCAAGCCTGGCTAGCTCAGTCGGTAGAGCATGAGACTCTTAATCTCAGGGTCGTGGGTTCGAGCCCCACGTTGGGCGGATCTTTTTTCTTTACCTGTACCATTGTATGTAGAACACTGTATACTTGCACCACCACAGCGCAAATGGCTGTCCTCACTTTCACAAAATACACTGCCATATCAGCAAAAACTCAGGACTGCATTGGCCGGGAATCGATTCCGGGCCTCCCACGTGGCCGGCTAGATTTCTACCACTGAACCATCAATGATCCACAGATGCTTAATTTTAGACTTACTCATGTACTTTAGTGTACAAAAGAAAGCAGGAGAGTTAGGATGCCTTGCCTTGCCATCACCACAACTCCTCGGTTACCAAGCATTGCTAACTCAGTCGGTAAAGCATGAGACTCTTAATCTCAGGGTCGTGGGTTCGAGCCCCACATTGGGCGGATGTTTTATTTCTTTTCCTGTACCATTGTATGTGGAACACTGTCAACTTGCACCACCACAGCGCAAATGGCTGTCCTCACTTTCACAAAATACACTGCCATATCAGCAAAAACTCAGGATGCATTGGCCGGGAATCGATTCCGGGCCTTACGCGTGCCAGGCAATAATTCTACCACTGAACCACCAATGCTCCACAGATGCCTAATTTTACACTTACTCATGTACTTTAGTGTATAAAACAAAGCAGGAGTGTCAGGATGCCTTGCCTTGCCATCACCTCCAAGCCTACGTAACCAAGCCCGACTAGCACAGTCGCTAGAGCATAAGACTATTAATCTTAGGGTCATGTATTTGAGCTCCATGTTGGGCAGTTGATTTTTTCTCTTCCTGTACCATTGTATGTGGAACAGTGTATACTTGCATCACCACAGCGCAAATGGCTGTCCTCACTTTCACAAAATGCACTGCCCTATCAGCAAAAACTCAGGAATGTATTGACCGGGAATTGAACCCAGCCTCCCACGTGGCCGGCTAGATTTCTACCACTGAACCACCAATGATCCACAGATGCTTAATTTTAGACTTACTCATGTACTTTAGTGTACAAAACAAAGCAGGAGAGTCAGGATGCCTTGCCTTGCCATCACCACAACTCCTTGGTTACCAAGCATTGCTAACTCAGTCAGTAAAGCATGAGACTCTTAATCTCAGGGTCGTGGGTTCGAGCCCCACATTGGGCGGATGTTTTTTTCTTTTCCTGTACCATTGTATGTGGAACACTGTTTACTTGCACCACCACAACGCAAAAGGCTGTCCTCACTTTCACAAAATGCACTGCCATATCAGCAAAAACTCAGGACTGCATTGGCCGGGAATCGAACCCGGGCCTCCCGCGTGGCAGGCAAGAATTCTACTACTGAACCACCAATGCTCCACAGAAACTTAATTTTACACTTACTCATGTACTTTAGTGTATGAAACAAAGCAGGAGTGTCAGGATGCCTTGCCTTGCCATCACCTCCATACATTTGCAACCAAGCCTAGCTAGCTCAGTCGGTAGAGCATGAGACTCTTAATCTCAGGGTGGTGGGTTCGAGCCCCATGTTGGGCTGATGTTTTTTCTTTTCCTGTACCATTGTATGTGGAACACTGTCTACTTGCACCACCACAGCGCAAATGGCTGTACTCACTTTCACAAAATACACTGCCATATCAGCAAAAACTCAGTACTGCATTGGCCGGGAATCGAACACGGGCTTCCCGCGTGGCAGGCGAGAATTCTATTACTAAACCATCAATGCTCCACAGATACTTAATTTTACACTTACTCGTGTACTTTAGTGTATGAAACAAAGAAGGAGTGTCAGGATGCCTTGCCATCACCTCAACTCGTTTCTTACCTAGCTTGACTAACTCAGTCGGTAGAACATAAGTCTCTTAATCTCAAGATTGTGGGTTCGAGCCCCACGTTGGGCGGATGTTTTTTTCTTTTCCTGTACCATTGTATGTGGAACACTGTCTACTTGCACCACCACAACGCAAATGGCTGTCCTCACTTTCACAAAGTGCACTGCCATATCAGCAAAAACTCAGTACTGCATTGGCCGGGAATCGAACACGGGCTTCCCGCGTGGCAAGCGAGAATTCTACCACTGAACCATCAATGCTCCACAGATACTTAATTTTACACTTACTCGTTTACTTTAGTGTACAAAACAAAGCAGGAGAGTCAGGATGCCTTGCCTTACCATAACGTCCATACATTCGCAACCAAACCTGGCTAGCTCAGTCGGAAGAGCATGAGACTTTTAATCTCAGGTTCATGGGTTCGAGCCACACGTTGGGCGGATGTTTTTTTCTTTTCCTGTACCATTGTATGTGGAACACTGTCAACTTGCACCACCACAGTGCAAATGGCTGTCCTCACTTTCACAAAATGCACTGCCATATCAGCAAAAACTCAGGACTGCATTGGCCAGGAATCGAACCCGGGCCTCCCGCGTGGCAGGTGAGAATTCTACCACTGAACCACCAATGCTCCACAGTTATTAAGTTTTACACTTACTCGTGTACTTTAGTGTATGAAACAAAGCAGGAGTGTCAGGATGCCTTGCCTTGCCATCACCTCCAAACATTTGCAACCAAGCCTGGCTAGCTCAGTCGGTAGAGCATGAGAATCTTAATCGCAGGGTCGTGGGTTCAAGCCCCACATTGGGCGGATGTTTTTTTTCTTTTCCTGTACCATTGTATGTGGAACACTGTATACTTGCACCACCACAGCGCAAATGGCTGTCCTCTCTTTCACAAAATGCACTCAGCAGGCTAAATTTCTACAACTGAACCACCAATAATCCACAGATACTTAATTTTAGACTTACTCGTGTACTTTAGTGTACAAAACAAAACAGGAGAGTCAGGATGCCTTGCCTTGCCATCACATCAACTCCTTCGTTACCAAGCCTGGCTAACTCAGTCGGTAGAGCATGAGACTCTTAATCTCAGGGTCGTGGGTTCGAGCCCCACGTTGGGTTGATGTTTTTTTTTTCTTTTCCTGTACCATTGTATGTGGAACACTGTATACTTGCCCAACCACAGCGCAAATGGCTGTCCTCACTTTCACAAAATGCACTGCCATATCAGCAAAAACCCAGGACTGCATTGGTCGGGAATCGAACACGGGAATCCCGCGTGGCAGACGAGAATTCTACCACTGAACCACCAACGCTCCACATATACTTAATTTTACACTTACTCGTGTACTTTAGTGTATGAAACAAAGCAGGAGTGTCAGGATGCCTTGCCTTGCCATCACCTCCAAGCTTACGTAACCAAGCCCGACTAGCACAGTCGCTAGAGCATAAGACTCTTAATCTTAGGGTCATGTATTTGAGCTCCATGTTGGGCAGTTGATTTTTTCTCTTCCTGTACCATTGTATGTGGAACAGTGTATACTTGCATCACCACAGCGCAAATGGCTGTCCTCACTTTCACAAAATGCACTGCCCTATCAGCAAAAACTCAGGAATGTATTGACCGGGAATTGAACCCAGCCTCCCACGTGGCCGGCTAGATTTCTACCACTGAACCACCAATGATCCACAGATGCTTAATTTTAGACTTACTCATGTACTTTAGTGTACAAAACAAAGCAGGAGAGTCAGGATGCCTTGCCTTGCCATCACCACAACTCCTTGGTTACCAAGCATTGCTAACTCAGTCAGTAAAGCATGAGACTCTTAATCTCAGGGTCGTGGGTTCGAGCCCCACATTGGGCGGATGTTTTTTTCTTTTCCTGTACCATTGTATTTGGAACACTGTATACTTGCACCACCACAGCACAAATGGCTGTCCTCACTTTCACAAAATACACTGCCATATCAGCAAAAACTAAGGACTGCATCGGCCGGGAATCGACCACGGGCTTCCCGCGTGGCAGGCGAGAATTCTACCACTGAACCACCAATGTTCCATAGATACCTGATTTTACACTTACTCGTGTACTTTAGTGTATAAAACAAAGCAGGAGTGCCAGGATGCCTTGCCTTCACCTCCAAGCCTACGTTACCAAGCTCGACTAGCACAGTCGCTAGAGCATAAGACTCTTAATCTTAGGGTCATGTATTTGAGCTCCATGTATGTTTTTTTTCCTCTTTCTGTACCATTGTATGTGGAACAGTGTATTCTTGCATCACCACAACGCAAATGGCTGTCCTCACTTTCAGAAAATGCACTGCCATATCAGCAAAAACTCAGGAATGTATTGGCCGGTAATTGAACCCGGCCTCCAGCGTGGCAGGCTAGATTTCTACCACTGAACCACCAATGATCCACAGATGCTTAATTTTAGACTTACTCGTGTACTTTAGTGTACAAAACAAAGCAGGAGAGTCAGGATGCCTTGCCTTGCCATCACCTCAACTCCTTCCTTACCTAGCTTGGCTAACTCAGTCGGTAGAACAGGAGTCTCTTAATCTCAGGGTCGTGGGTTCGAGCCCCACGTTGGGCTGATGTTTTTTTTTATTTTCCTGTACCATTGTATGTGGAACACTGTATACTTGCATCAACACAGCGCAAATGGCTGTTCTCACTTTCACAAAATGCACTGCCATATCAGCAAAAATCTCAGGACTGCATTGACCGGGAATCGAACCCGGGCATCTCGCGTGGCAGACGAGAATTCTACCACTGAACCACCAATGCTAAACAAATACTTAATTTTACACATACTCGTGTACTTTAGTGTATGAAACAAAGCAGGAGTGTCAGGATGCCTTGCCTTGACATCAACTCAACTCCTTCCTTACCTATCTTGGATAACTCAGTCATTAGAACATGAGTCTCTTAATCTCAAGGTCGTGGGTTTGAGCCCCACATTGGGTGGATGTTTTTTTCTCTTCCTGTACCATTGTATTTGGAACACTGTATACTTGCACCACCACAGCACAAATGGCTGTCCTCACTTTCACAAAATACACTGCCATATCAGCAAAAACTCAGAACTGCATTGGCCGGGAATCGAACCCGGGTTTCCCGCGTAGCAGTCGAGAATTTTACCACTGAACCACCAATTCTCCATAGACATTTGAGTTTACACTTACTCGTGTACTTTAGTGTATAAAACAAAGCAGGAGTGTCAGGATGCCTTGCCTTCACCTCCAAGCCTACGTAACCAAGCTCGACTAGCACAGTCGCAAGAGCATAAGACTCTTAATCTTAGGGTCATGTATTTAAGCTCCATGTATGACAGTTTTTTTTCCTCTTTCTTTACCATTGTATGTGGAACAGTGTATTCTTGCATCACCACAACGCAAATGGCTGTTCTCACTTTCACAAAATGCACTGCCATATCAGCAAAAACTCAGGAATGTATTGGCCGGTAATTGAACCCGGCTTCCCGCGTGGCAGGCTAGATTTCTACCACTGAACCACCAATGATCCACAGATACTTAATTTTAGACTTACTCGTGTACTTTAGTGTACAAAACAAAGCAGGGGAGTCAGGATGCCTTGCCTTGCCATCACATCAACTCCTCCGTTACCAAGCCTGGCTAACTCAGTCGGTAGAGCATGAGACTCTTAATCTCAGGTTCGTGTATACGAGCCCCACGTTGGGCTGATGTTTTTTTTTTTTTCCTGTACCATTGTATGTGGAACACTGTATACTTGCACCACCACAGCGCAAATGGCTGTCCTCACTTTCACAAAATGCACTTCCATATCAGCAATAACTCAGGACTGCATTGGTCGGGAATCGAACCCGGGCATTCCGCGTGGCAGACGAGAATTCTACCACTGAACCACCAATGCTCCACAAATACTTAATTTTACACTTACTCGTGTACTATAGTGTAAGAAACAAAGCAGGAGTGTCAGGATGCCTTGCCTTGCCATCACCTCCATACATTCGCAACCAAGCCTGGCTAGCTCAGTCGGTAGAGCATGAGACTCTTAATCTCAGAGTCGTGGATTCGATCCCCACATTGGGCTGATGTTTTTTTTCTTTTCCTGTACCATTGTATGTGGAACAGTGTATACTTGCACCACCACAGCGGAAATGGCTGTCCTCACTTTCACAAAATGCACTGCCATATCAGCAAAAACTCAGGACGGCATTGGCCGGGAATAGAACCCAGGTAGCCCGCGTGGCAAGCGACAATTCTACCACTGAACCACCAATGCTCCACAGATACTTCATTTTACACTTACTCGTGTACTTTTGTGTTTGAAACAAAGCAGGAGTGTCAGGATGCCTTGCCTTACCATCACGTCCATACATTCGCAACCAAGCCTGGCTAACTCAGTCGGTAGAACATGAGAGTCTTAATCTCAAGATCGTGGGTTCGAGCCCCACGTTGGGCGGATGTTTTTTTCTCTTCCTGTACCATTGTATGTGGAAAACTGTCTACTTGCATCACCACAACGCAAATGGCTGTCCTCACTTTCACAAAATGCACTGCCATATCAGCAAAAACTCAGGACTGCATTGGCCGGGAATCGAACCCGGGAAACACGCATGGCAAGTGAGAATTCTACCACTGAACCACCAATGCTCCACAAATACTGAATTTTACACTTACTCGTGTACTGTAGTATATGAAACAAAGCAGAACTGTCAGGATGCCTTGCCTTACCATCACCTCCACAAAATCACATCCAAGCCCGGGTAGCTCAGTCGGTAGAGCATGAGACTCTTAGTATCAGGGTCGTGGTTTCGAGCCCCACATTGGGCGGATGTTTTATTCTTTTCCTGTACCATTGTATTTGGAACACTGTATACTTGCACCACCACAGCACAAATGGCTGTCCTCACTTTTACAAAATACACTGCCATATCAGCAAAAACTCAGGACTGCATTGGCCGGGAATCGATTCCAGGCCTGCCGCGTGGCAGGTGAGAGTTCTACCACTGAACCACCAATGCTCCACAGATGCCTAATTTTACACTTACTCATGTACTTTAGTGTATAAAACAAAGAAGGAGTGTCAGGAGGCCTTGCCTTGCGATCACATCGAAACCTACGTAACCAAGCCCGACTAGCACAGTCGCTAGAGCATAAGACTCTTTATCTTAGGGTCATGTATTTGAGCTCCATGTAGGGCAGTTGTTTTTTCCTCTTCCTGTATCGTTGTATGTGGAACGGTGTATACTTGCATCACCACAGCGCAAATGGCTGTCCTCACTTTCACAAAATGCACATCCATATCAGCAGAAACTCAGGACTGCATTGGCCGGGAATCAAACTCCCGCTAGAGATGAGCGGGTTCGGTTTCTTTGAATCCGAACCCGCACGAACTTCACTTTTTTTTCCACGGGTCCGAGCGACTCGGATCTTCCCGCCTTGCTCGGTTAACCCGAGCGCGCCCGAACGTCATCATGACGCTGTCGGATTCTCGCGAGGCTCGGATTCTATCGCGAGACTCGGATTCTATATAAGGAGCCGCGCGTCGCCGCCATTTTCACTCGTGCATTGAGATTGATAGGGAGAGGACGTGTCTGGCGTCCTCTCCATTAGAATAGAGATAGATAGATTAGATAGAGAGAGATTGTGCAGAGTCGCAGACAGAGTTAGTTTACCACAGTCAGTGACCAGTGCAGTTGCTAGTTAACTTTTATTTAATATAATATATCCGTTCACTTCTCTCTGCTATATCCGTTCTCTGCCTGAAAAAAAAAACGATACACAGCACAGTCAGTCACACAGTGTGACTCAGTCTGTGTGCACTCAGCTCAGCCCAGTGTGCTGCACAGTCATCAATGTATAAATTAAAAGCTTATAATTAATTGTGGGGGAGACTGGGGAGCACTGCAGGTTGTTAGCAGGAGCCAGGAGTACAATTATATTAATTAACAGTGCACACTTTTGCTGCAGGAGTGGTGACCAGTGCCTGACCACCAGTATAGTATTGTTGTATACTACTAATATCTCTTTAAATATCAACCAGTCTATATTAGCAGCAGACACAGTACAGTGCGGTAGTTCACGGCTGTGGCTACCTCTGTGTCGGCACACGGCAGGCAGTCCGTCCGACCAGAATTGTATTATTTATTATTATATACCTACCACCTAACCGTGGTTTTTTTTTCATTCTTTATACCGTCATAGTGTCATCCTAATTGTTACGAGTATACTACTATCTCTTTATCAACCAGTGTACAGTGCGGTAGTTCACGGCTGTGGCTACCTCTGTGTCGGCACACGGCAGGCAGTCCGTCCGACCAGAATTGTATTATTTATTATTATATACCTACCACCTAACCGTGGTTTTTTTTTCATTCTTTATACCGTCATAGTGTCATCCTAATTGTTACGAGTATACTACTATCTCTTTATCAACCAGTGTACAGTGCGGTAGTTCACGGCTGTGGCTACCTCTGTGTCGGCACACGGCAGGCAGTCCGTCCGACCAGAATTGTATTATTTATTATTATATACCTACCACCTAACCGTGGTTTTTTTTTCATTCTTTATACCGTCATAGTGTCATCCTAATTGTTACGAGTATACTACTATCTCTTTATCAACCAGTGTACAGTGCGGTAGTTCACGGCTGTGGCTACCTCTGTGTCGGCACACGGCAGGCAGTCCGTCCGACCAGAATTGTATTATTTATTATTATATACCTACCACCTAACCGTGGTTTTTTTTTCATTCTTTATACCGTCATAGTGTCATCCTAATTGTTACGAGTATACTACTATCTCTTTATCAACCAGTGTACAGTGCGGTAGTTCACGGCTGTGGCTACCTCTGTGTCGGCACACGGCAGGCAGTCCGTCCGACCAGAATTGTATTATTTATTATTATATACCTACCACCTAACCGTGTTTTTTTTTTCATTCTTTATACCGTCATAGTGTCATCCTAATTGTTACGAGTATACTACTATCTCTTTATCAACCAGTGTACAGTGCGGTAGTTCACGGCTGTGGCTACCTCTGTGTCGGCACACGGCAGGCAGTCCGTCCGACCAGAATTGTATTATTTATTATTATATACCTACCACCTAACCGTGGTTTTTTTTTCATTCTTTATACCGTCATAGTGTCATCCTAATTGTTACGAGTATACTACTATCTCTTTATCAACCAGTGTACAGTGCGGTAGTTCACGGCTGTGGCTACCTCTGTGTCGGCACACGGCAGGCAGTCCGTCCGACCAGAATTGTATTATTTATTATTATATACCTACCACCTAACCGTGGTTTTTTTTTCATTCTTTATACCGTCATAGTGTCATCCTAATTGTTACGAGTATACTACTATCTCTTTATCAACCAGTGTACAGTGCGGTAGTTCACGGCTGTGGCTACCTCTGTGTCGGCAGTCGGCAGGCAGTCCGTCCATCCATAATTGTATTATTATTATAATATATACCACCTAACCGTGGTTTTTTTTTCATTCTTTATACCGTCATAGTGTCATACTAGTTGTTACGAGTATACTACTATCTCTTTATCAACCAGTGTACAGTGCGGTAGTTCACGGCTGTGGCTACCTCTGTGTCGGCAGTCGGCAGGCAGTCCGTCCATCCATAATTGTATTATAATATATACCACCTAACCGTGGTTTTTTTTTCATTCTTTATACCGTCATAGTCAGTCATACTAGTTGTTACGAGTATACTACTATCTCTTTATCAACCAGTGTACAGTGCGGTAGTTCACGGCTGTGGCTACCTCTGTGTCGGAACTCGGCAGGCAGTCCGTCCATCCATAATTGTATTATAATATATACCACCTAACCGTGGTTTTTTTTTCGTTCTTTATACCGTCGTCATACTAGTTGTTACGAGTATACTACTATCTCTTTATCAACCAGTGTACAGTGCGGTAGTTCACGGCTGTGGCTACCTCTGTGTCGGCACTCGGCAGGCAGTCCGTCCAACCATAATTGTATTATATACCACCTAACCGTGGTTTTTTTTTCATTCTTTATACCGTCGTCATACTAGTTGTTACGAGTATACTACTATCTCTTTATCAACCAGTGTACAGTGCGGTAGTTCACGGCTGTGGCTACCTCTGTGTCGGCACTCGGCAGGCAGTCCGTCCAACCATAATTGTATTATATACCACCTAACCGTGGTTTTTTTTTCATTCTTTATACCGTCGTCATACTAGTTGTTACGAGTATACTACTATCTCTTTATCAACCAGTGTACAGTGCGGTAGTTCACGGCTGTGGCTACCTCTGTGTCGGCACTCGGCAGCCCGTCCATAATTGTATATACCAGTGACCTAACCGTGGTTTTTTTTTCTTTCTTTATACATACATACTAGTTACGAGTATACTATCTCTTTATCAACCAGTCTATATATTAGCAGCAGACACAGTACAGTGCGGTAGTTCACGGCTGTGGCTACCTCTGTGTCGGCACTCGGCAGCCCGTCCATAATTGTATATACCACCTAACCGTGGTTTTTTTTTTCTTTCTTTATACATACATACTGCAGTGCCACTCCTAGATGGGCCCGGTGTTTGTGTCGGCCACTAGGGTCGCTAATCTTACTCACACAGTCAGCTACCTCATTGCGCCTCTTTTTTTCTTTGCGTCATGTGCTGTTTGGGGAGGTTTTTTTGGAAGGGCCATCCTTCGTGACACTGCAGTGCCACTCCTAGATGGGCCCGGTGTTTGTGTCGGCCACTAGGGTCGCTAATCTTACTCACACAGCTACCTCATTGCGCCTCTTTTTTTCTTTGCGTCATGTGCTGTTTGGGGAGGGTTTTTTGGAAGGGACATCCTGCGTGACACTGCAGTGCCACTCCTAGATGGGCCCGGTGTTTGTGTCGGCCACTAGGGTCGCTTATCTTACTCACACAGCGACCTCGGTGCAAATTTTAGGACTAAAAATAATATTGTGAGGTGTGAGGTATTCAGAATAGACTGAAAATGAGTGTAAATTATGGTTTTTGAGGTTAATAATACTTTGGGATCAAAATGACCCCCAAATTCTATGATTTAAGCTGTTTTTTAGTGTTTTTTGAAAAAAACACCCGAATCCAAAACACACCCGAATCCGACAAAAAAAATTCGGTGAGGTTTTGCCAAAACGCGTTCGAACCCAAAACACGGCCGCGGAACCGAACCCAAAACCAAAACACAAAACCCGAAAAATTTCAGGCGCTCATCTCTACCTCCCGCGTGGCAGGCGAGAATTCTTCAACTGAACCAATGCTCCACAGATACTTATTTTTGCTCTAACTCGTTTACTTTAGTGTATGAAACAAAGCAGGAGTGTTAGGAAGCCTTGCTTTACCATCACCTCCATATATTTGCAACCAAGCCTGGCTAGCTCAGTCGGTAGAGCATGAGACTCTTAATCTCAGCATCGTGGGTTCAAGCCCCACGTTTTTCGGATGCTTTTTTTCTTTTCCTGTACCATAGTATTTGGAACACTGTATACTTGCACCACCACAGCACAAATGGCTGTCCTCACTTTCACAAAATACACTGCCATATCAGCAAAAACTCAGGACTGCATTGGCCGGGAATCGATTCCGGGCCTCCCGCGTGGCAGGCGAGTTTCTACCCCTGAACCACCAATGCTCCACAGATGCTTAATTTTACACTTACTCATGTACTTTAGTGTATAAAACAAAGCAGGAGTGTCAGGATGCCTTGCCCTGCCATCACATCGAAACCTACGTAACCAAGCCTGACTAGCATAGTCGCTAGAGCATAAGACTCTTAATCTTAGGGTCATGTATTTGAGATCCATGTTGGGCAGGTTTTTTTTTTCTCTTCCTGTATCGTTGTATGTGGAACAGTGTATACTTGCATCACCACAGCGCAAATGGCTGTCCTCACTTTCACAAAATGCACTGCCATATCAGCAGAAACTCAGGACTGCATTGGCCGGGAACCGAACCCAGCAATCTCACGTGGCAGGCGAGAATTCTACCACTGAACCAATGCTCCACAGATGCTTAATTTTACACTTACTCGTGTACTTTAGTGTATGAAACACAGCAGGAGTGTTAGGATGCCTTGCCATACTATCACCTCCATATATTCGCAACCAAGCCTGGCTAGCTCAGTCGGTAGAGCATGAAACTCTTAATCTCAGGGTCGTGGGTTCGAGCTCCACATTGGGCAGATTTTTTTTTCTTTTGCTGTACCATTGTATTTGGAACACTGTATACTTGCATCACCACAGCACAAATGGCTGTCCTCACTTTCACAAAATATACTGCCATATCAGCAAAAACTCAGGACTGCATTGGCCAGGAACCGATTCCGGGGCTCACGTGTGGCAGGCGAGAATTCTACCACTGAACCACCAATGCTCCACAGATGCCTAATTTTACACTTACTCGTGTACTTTAGTGTATAAAACAAAGCAGGAGTGTCAGGATGCCTTGCCTTCACCTCCAAGCCTACGTAACCAAGCCTGACTAGCACAGTCGCTAGAGCATAAGACTCTTAATCTTAGGGTCATGTATTTGAGCTCCATGTTGGACAGTTTATTTTTCCTCTTTCTGTACCATTGTATTTGGAACAGTGTATACTTGCATCACCACAGCGCAAATGGCTGTCCTCACTTTCACAAAATGCACTGCCAGATCAGCAAAAACTCAGGAATGTATTGGCCGGTAATTGAACCCGGCCTCCCGCGTGGCAGGCTAGATTTCTACCACTGAACCACCAATGATCCACAGATGCTTAATTTTAGACTTACTCATGTACTTTAGTGTACAAAACAAAGCAGGAGAGTCAGGATGCCTTGCCTTGCCATCACCTCAACTCCTCCATTACCAAGCCTGGCTAACTCAGTCGGTAGAGCATGAGACTCTTAATCTCAGGTTTGTGGAATCGAGCCCCACATTGGGCGGATGTTTTTTTTTTCTTTTCCTGTACCATTGAATGTGGAACACTGTATACTTGCACCACCACAGCACAAATGGCTGTCCTCACTTTTTTCAAAATGCACTGCTATATCAGCAGAAACTCAGGACTGCATTGGCCCGGGAATCGAACCCGGCCTCCCGCGTGGCAAGCGAGAATTCTACCACTGAACCACCAATGCTCCACAGATACTTAATTTTTCACTTACTCATGTACTTTAGTGTATAAAACAGAGCAGGAGTGTCAGGATGCCTTGCCTTGCCATCACCTCCAAGCCTACGTAACCAAGCCCGACTAGCACAGTCGCTAGAGCATAAGACTCTTAATCTTAGGGTCATGTATTTGAGCTCCATGTTGGGCAGTTGTTTTTTTCTCTTCCTGTACCATTGTATGTGGAACAGTGTAAACTTGCATCACCACAGCGCAAATGGCTGTCCTCACTTTCATAAAATGCACTGCCATATCAGCAGAAACTCAGGACTGCATTGGCCGGGAATCGATTCCGGGCCTCCCGCGTGGCAAGCGAGAATTCTACCACTGAACCACCAATGCTCCACAGATGCCTGATTTTACACTTACTCATGTACTTTAGTGTATAAAACACAGCAGGAGTGTCAGGATGCCTTGCCTTGCCATCATCTCCATATATTTGCAACAGATCCTGGCTAGCTCAGTCAGTAGAGCATGAGACTCTTAATCTCAGGGTCGTGGGTTCGAGCCTCACGTTCGGCGGATGTTTTTTTCTTATCCTGTACTATTGTATTTGGAACACTGTATACTTGCACCACCACAGCACAAATGGCTGTCCTCACTTTCACAAAATATAATGCCATATCAGCAAAAACTCAGGACTGCATTGGCCGGGAATCGATTCCGGGCCTCCCGCGTGGCAGGCGAGAATTCTACAACTGAACCACCAATGCTCCACAGATGCCTAATTTGACACTTACTTGTGTACTTTAGTGTATAAAACAAAGCAGGAGTGTCAGGATGCCTTGCCTTCACATCGAAACCTACGTAACCAAGCCCGACTAGCACAGTCGCTAGAGCATAAGACTCTTTATCTTAGGGTCATGTATTTGAGCTCCATGTTGGGCAGTTGTTTTTTCCTCTTCCTGTATCGTTGTATGTGGAACGGTGTATACTTGCATCACCACAGCGCAAATGGCTGTCCTCACTTTCACAAAATGCACATCCATATCAGCAGAAACTCAGGACTGCATTGGCCGGGAATCAAACTCGGGCCTCCCGCGTGGCAGGCGAGAATTCTTCCACTGAACCAATGCTCCACAGATACTTAATTTTGCTCTAACTCGTTTACTTTAGTGTATGAAACAAAGCAGGAGTGTTAGGAAGCCTTGCTTTACCATCACCTCCATATATTTGCAACCAAGCCTGGCTAGCTCAGTCGGTAGAGCATGAGACTCTTAATCTCAGCGTCGTGGGTTCAAGCCCCACGTTTTTCGGATGTTTTTTTTCTTTTCCTGTACCATTGTATTTGGAACACTGTATATTTGCACCACCACAGCACAAATGGCTGTCCTCACTTTCACAAAATGCAAAGACATATCAGCAAAAACTCAGGACTGCATTGGCCGGGAATCAATTCCGGGCCTCCCGCTTGGCAGGCGAAATTTCTACCACTGAACCACCAATGCTCCACAGATGACTAATTTTACACTTACTCATGTACTTTAGTGTATAAAACAAAGCATGAGCCCCACGTTGGGCGGATGTTTTTTTCTCTTCCTGTACCATTGTATGTGGAACACTGTCTACTTGCATCACCACAACGCAAATGGCTGTCCTCACTTTCACAAAATGCACTGCCATATCAGCAAAAACTCAGGACTGCATTGGCCGGGAATCGAACCCGGGAAACACGCATGGCAAGTGAGAATTCTACCACTGAACCACCAATGCTCCACAAATACTGAATTTTACACTTACTCGTGTACTGTAGTATATGAAACAAAGCAGAACTGTCAGGATGCCTTGCCTTACCATCACCTCCACAAATTCACATCCAAGCCCGGGTAGCTCAGTCGGTAGAGCATGAGACTCTTAGTATCAGGGTCGTGGTTTCGAGCCCCACATTGGGCGGATGTTTTATTCTTTTCCTGTACCATTGTATTTGGAACACTGTATACTTGCACCACCACAGCACAAATGGCTGTCCTCACTTTTACAAAATACACTGCCATATCAGCAAAAACTCAGGACTGCATTGGCCGGGAATCGATTCCAGGCCTGCCGCGTGGCAGGTGAGAGTTCTACCACTGAACCACCAATGCTCCACAGATGCCTAATTTTACACTTACTCATGTACTTTAGTGTATAAAACAAAGAAGGAGTGTCAGGAGGCCTTGCCTTGCGATCACATCGAAACCTACGTAACCAAGCCCGACTAGCACAGTCGCTAGAGCATAAGACTCTTTATCTTAGGGTCATGTATTTGAGCTCCATGTAGGGCAGTTGTTTTTTCCTCTTCCTGTATCGTTGTATGTGGAACGGTGTATACTTGCATCACCACAGCGCAAATGGCTGTCCTCACTTTCACAAAATGCACATCCATATCAGCAGAAACTCAGGACTGCATTGGCCGGGAATCAAACTCGGGCCTCCCGCGTGGCAGGCGAGAATTCTTCAACTGAACCAATGCTCCACAGATACTTATTTTTGCTCTAACTCGTTTACTTTAGTGTATGAAACAAAGCAGGAGTGTTAGGAAGCCTTGCTTTACCATCACCTCCATATATTTGCAACCAAGCCTGGCTAGCTCAGTCGGTAGAGCATGAGACTCTTAATCTCAGCATCGTGGGTTCAAGCCCCACGTTTTTCGGATGCTTTTTTTCTTTTCCTGTACCATAGTATTTGGAACACTGTATACTTGCACCACCACAGCACAAATGGCTGTCCTCACTTTCACAAAATACACTGCCATATCAGCAAAAACTCAGGACTGCATTGGCCGGGAATCGATTCCGGGCCTCCCGCGTGGCAGGCGAGTTTCTACCCCTGAACCACCAATGCTCCACAGATGCTTAATTTTACACTTACTCATGTACTTTAGTGTATAAAACAAAGCAGGAGTGTCAGGATGCCTTGCCCTGCCATCACATCGAAACCTACGTAACCAAGCCTGACTAGCATAGTCGCTAGAGCATAAGACTCTTAATCTTAGGGTCATGTATTTGAGATCCATGTTGGGCAGGTTTTTTTTTTCTCTTCCTGTATCGTTGTATGTGGAACAGTGTATACTTGCATCACCACAGCGCAAATGGCTGTCCTCACTTTCACAAAATGCACTGCTATATCAGCAGAAACTCAGGACTGCATTGGCCGGGAACCGAACCCAGGAATCTCACGTGGCAGGCGAGAATTCTACCACTGAACCAATGCTCCACAGATGCTTAATTTTACACTTACTCGTGTACTTTAGTGTATGAAACACAGCAGGAGTGTTAGGATGCCTTGCCATACTATCACCTCCATATATTCGCAACCAAGCCTGGCTAGCTCAGTCGGTAGAGCATGAAACTCTTAATCTCAGGGTCGTGGGTTCGAGCTCCACATTGGGCAGATTTTTTTTTCTTTTGCTGTACCATTGTATTTGGAACACTGTATACTTGCATCACCACAGCACAAATGGCTGTCCTCACTTTCACAAAATATACTGCCATATCAGCAAAAACTCAGGACTGCATTGGCCAGGAACCGATTCCGGGGCTCACGTGTGGCAGGCGAGAATTCTACCACTGAACCACCAATGCTCCACAGATGCCTAATTTTACACTTACTCGTGTACTTTAGTGTATAAAACAAAGCAGGAGTGTCAGGATGCCTTGCCTTCACCTCCAAGCCTACGTAACCAAGCCTGACTAGCACAGTCGCTAGAGCATAAGACTCTTAATCTTAGGGTCATGTATTTGAGCTCCATGTTGGACAGTTTATTTTTCCTCTTTCTGTACCATTGTATGTGGAACAGTGTATACTTGCATCACCACAGCGCAAATGGCTGTCCTTACTTTCACAAAATGCACTGCCAGATCAGCAAAAACTCAGGAATGTATTGGCCGGTAATTGAACCCTGCCTCCCGCGTGGCAGGCTAGATTTCTACCACTGAACCACCAATGATCCACAGATGCTTAATTTTAGACTTACTCATGTACTTTAGTGTACAAAACAAAGCAGGAGAGTCAGGATGCCTTGCCTTGCCATCACCTCAACTCCTCCATTACCAAGCCTGGCTAACTCAGTCGGTAGAGCATGAGACTCTTAATCTCAGGTTTGTGGAATCGAGCCCCACATTGGGCGGATGTTTTTTTTTTCTTTTCCTGTACCATTGAATGTGGAACACTGTATACTTGCACCACCACAGCACAAATGGCTGTCCTCACTTTTTTCAAAATGCACTGCTATATCAGCAGAAACTCAGGACTGCATTGGCCCGGGAATCGAACCCGGCCTCCCGCGTGGCAAGCGAGAATTCTACCACTGAACCACCAATGCTCCACAGATACTTAATTTTTCACTTACTCATGTACTTTAGTGTATAAAACAGAGCAGGAGTGTCAGGATGCCTTGCCTTGCCATCACCTCCAAGCCTACGTAACCAAGCCCGACTAGCACAGTCGCTAGAGCATAAGACTCTTAATCTTAGGGTCATGTATTTGAGCTCCATGTTGGGCAGTTGTTTTTTTCTCTTCCTGTACCATTGTATGTGGAACAGTGTAAACTTGCATCACCACAGCGCAAATGGCTGTCCTCACTTTCATAAAATGCACTGCCATATCAGCAGAAACTCAGGACTGCATTGGCCGGGAATCGATTCCGGGCCTCCCGCGTGGCAAGCGAGAATTCTACCACTGAACCACCAATGCTCCACAGATGCCTGATTTTACACTTACTCATGTACTTTAGTGTATAAAACACAGCAGGAGTGTCAGGATGCCTTGCCTTGCCATCATCTCCATATATTTGCAACAGATCCTGGCTAGCTCAGTCAGTAGAGCATGAGACTCTTAATCTCAGGGTCGTGGGTTCGAGCCTCACGTTCGGCGGATGTTTTTTTCTTTTCCTGTACTATTGTATTTGGAACACTGTATACTTGCACCACCACAGCACAAATGGCTGTCCTCACTTTCACAAAATATAATGCCATATCAGCAAAAACTCAGGACTGCATTGGCCGGGAATCGATTCCGGGCCTCCCGCGTGGCAGGCGAGAATTCTACAACTGAACCACCAATGCTCCACAGATGCCTAATTTGACACTTACTTGTGTACTTTAGTGTATAAAACAAAGCAGGAGTGTCAGGATGCCTTGCCTTCACATCGAAACCTACGTAACCAAGCCCGACTAGCACAGTCGCTAGAGCATAAGACTCTTTATCTTAGGGTCATGTATTTGAGCTCCATGTTGGGCAGTTGTTTTTTCCTCTTCCTGTATCGTTGTATGTGGAACGGTGTATACTTGCATCACCACAGCGCAAATGGCTGTCCTCACTTTCACAAAATGCACATCCATATCAGCAGAAACTCAGGACTGCATTGGCCGGGAATCAAACTCGGGCCTCCCGCGTGGCAGGCGAGAATTCTTCCACTGAACCAATGCTCCACAGATACTTAATTTTGCTCTAACTCGTTTACTTTAGTGTATGAAACAAAGCAGGAGTGTTAGGAAGCCTTGCTTTACCATCACCTCCATATATTTGCAACCAAGCCTGGCTAGCTCAGTCGGTAGAGCATGAGACTCTTAATCTCAGCGTCGTGGGTTCAAGCCCCACGTTTTTCGGATGTTTTTTTTCTTTTCCTGTACCATTGTATTTGGAACACTGTATATTTGCACCACCACAGCACAAATGGCTGTCCTCACTTTCACAAAATGCAAAGACATATCAGCAAAAACTCAGGACTGCATTGGCCGGGAATCAATTCCGGGCCTCCCGCTTGGCAGGCGAAATTTCTACCACTGAACCACCAATGCTCCACAGATGCCTAATTTTACACTTACTCGTGTACTTTAGTGTATAAAACAAAGCATGAGTGTCAGGATGCCTTGCCTTGCCATCACCTCCATGCCTGGGGACCAGCAGTATTATATTGTAGAAAGACAGTGCAGAGTTTTGCTGACCAGTGACCACCAGTATTATACGTTCTCTGCCTGAAAAACGCTCCATATCTGTGCTGCATTGTAGTATATAGTAGGACAGTGCAGAATTTTGCTGACCACCAGTATAACTATATATATAGCAGTACGGTACAGTAGTCCACTGCTCTACCTCTGTGTCTTCAAGTACACTATCCCATCCATACCTGTGGTGCATTTCAGTTTTGCACAATTTGCTGACCACCAGTATATAATATATAGCAGTACGGTACAGTAGGCCACTGCTCTACCTACCTCTGTGTCGTCAAGTATACTATCCATCCATACTTGTGGTGCATTTCAGTTTTGCACAGTTTGCTGACCAACAGTATATAATATATAGCAGCACGGTACAGTAGGCCACTGCTCTACCTACCTCTGTGTCGTCAAGAATACTATCCATCCATACCTGTGGTGCATTTCAGTTTTGCACAGTTTGCTGACCACCAGTATATATAATATATAGCAGTACGGTACAGTAGGCCACTGCTCTACCTACCTCTGTGTCGTCAAGTATACTATCCATCCATACCTGTGGTGCATTTCAGTTTTGCACAGTTTGCTGACCACCAGTATATAATATATAGCAGTACGGTACAGTAGGCCACTGCTCTACCTACCTCTGTGTCGTCAAGTATACTATCCATCCATACTTGTGGTGCATTTCAGTTTTGCACAGTTTGCTGACCAACAGTATATAATATATAGCAGCACGGTACAGTAGGCCACTGCTCTACCTACCTCTGTGTCGTCAAGTATACTATCCATCCATACCTGTGGTGCATTTCAGTTTTGCACAGTTTGCTGACCACCAGTATATATAATATATAGCAGTACGGTACAGTAGGCCACTGCTCTACCTACCTCTGTGTCGTCAAGTATACTATCCATCCATACCTGTGGTGCATTTCAGTTTTGCACAGTTTGCTGACCACCAGTATATAATATATAGCAGTACGGTACAGTAGGCCACTGCTCTACCTACCTCTGTGTCATCGAGTATACTATCCATCCATACCTGTGGTGCATTTCAGTTGTGCGCAGTATATATAGTAGTAGGCCATTGCTATTTATATATTACTGGCATATAATTCTACACATTAAAAAATGGAGAACAAAAATGTGGAGGGTAAAATAGGGAAAGATTAAGATCCACTTCCACATCGTGCTGAAGCTGCTGCCACTAGTCATGGCCGAGATGATGAAATGCCATCAACGTCGTCTGCAAAGGCTAATGCCCAATGTCATAGTAGAGAGCAGGTAAAATCCAAAAAAATAAAGCTCAGTAAAATGACCCAAAAATCTAAATCAAAATCATCTGAGGAGAAGCGTAAACTTGCCAATGTGCCATTTACGACACGGAGTGGCAAGGAACGGCTGCGGGCCAGGCCTATGTTCATGGCTAGTGGTTCAGCTTCACATGAGGATGGAAGCACTCATCCTCCCACCAGAAAAATGAAAAGAGTTAAGATGGCAAAAGCACAGCAAAGAACTGTGCGTTCTTCTAAATCACAAATCCCCAAGGAGAGTCCAATTGTGTCGGTTGCGATGCCTGACCTTCCCAACACTGGACGGGATGAAGTGGCGCCTTCCACCATTTGCACGCCCCCTGAAAGTGCTGGAAGGAGCACCCACAGTCCAGTTCCTGATAGTCAAATTGAAGATGTCACTGTTGAAGTACACCAGTATAAGAATATGGGTGTTGCTGGCGCTTGGGAGGAAATTGACAAGGAGGATTCTGATGGTGAGGTGGTTTGTTTAAGTCAGGCACCCGGGGAGACACCTGTTGTCCGTGGGACGAATATGGCCATTGACATGCCTGGTCAAAATACAAAAAAAATCACCTCTTCGGTGTGGAATTATTTAAACAGAAATGCGGACAACTGGTGTCAAGCCGTGTGTTGCCTTTGACAAGCTGTAATAAGTAGGGGTAAGGACGTTAACCACCTAGGAACATCCTCCCTTATACGTCACCTGGAGCGCATTCATCAGAAGTCATTGACAAGTTCAAAAACTTTGGGTGACAGCGGAAGCAGTCCACTGACAACTAAATCCCTTCCTCTTGTAATCAAGCTCCTGCAAACCACACCACCAACTCCCTCAGTGTCAATTTCCTCCTTAGACAGGAAAGCCAATAGTACTGCAGGCCATGTCACTGTCAAGTCTGACGAGTCCTCTGCTGCCTGGGATTCCTCCGATGCATCCTTGTGTGTAATGCCTACTGCTGCTGGCGCTGCTGTTGTTGCTGCTGGAAGTCGATCGTCATCCCAGAGGGGAAGTCGGAAGACCACTTGTACTACTTCCAGTAAGCAATTGACTGTCCAACAGTCCTTTGCGAGGAAGATGAAATATCACAGCAGTCATCCTGATGCAAAGCGGATAACTCAGGCCTTGGCAGCCTGGGTGGTGAGAAACGTGTTTTCGGTACCCACCGTTAATTCACAGGGAACTAGAGAATTGATTGAGGTAGTGTGTCCCCGGTACCAAATACCATCAGGTTCCACTTCTCTAGGCAGGCGATACCGAAAATGTACACAGACGTCAGAAAAAGAGTCACCAGTGTCCTAAAAAATGCAGTTGTACCCAATGTCCACTTAACCACGGACATGTGGACAAGTGGACTAGGGCAGACTCAAGACTATATGACTGTGACAGCCCACTGGGTAGATGTATTGCCTCCCACAGCAAGAACAGCAGCAGCGGCACCAGTAGCAGCATCTCGCAAATGCCAACTCGTTCCTAGACAGGTTACGCTTTGTATCACCGCTTTCCATAAGAGGCACACAGCTGACAACCTCTTACGGAAACTGAGGAACATCATCGCAGAATGGCTTACCCCAATTGGACATTCCTGGTGATTTGTGACATCGGACAACGCCACCAATATTGTGCGTGCATTACATCTGGGCAAATTCCAGCACGTCCCATGTTTTGCACATACATTGAATTTGGTGGTGCAGAATTATTTAAAAAATGACAGGGGCGTGCAAGAGATGCTGTCGGTGGCCCGAAGAATTGCGGGCCACTTTCGGCATTCAGCCACCGCGTGCCAAAGACTGGAGCACCAGCAAACACTCCTGAACCTGCCCCTCCATCAGCTGAAGCAAGAGGTGGTAACGAGGTGGAATTCAACCCTCTATATGCTTCAGAGGTTGGAGGAGCAGCAAAAGGCCATTCAAGCCTATACATCTGCCTACGATATAGGCAAAGGAGGGGGAATGCACCTGACTAAAGCGCAGTGGAGAATGATTTCAACGTTGTGCAAGGATCTGCAACCCTTTGAACTTGCCACACCTGAAGTCAGTTCAGACACTGCCAGCCTGAGTCAGGTCATTCCCCTCATCAGGCTTTTGCAGAAGCAGCTGGAGAGATTGCAGGAGGAGCTAAAATGGAGTGATTCCGCTAGGCATGTGGGACTTGTGGATGGAGCCCTTCATTCGCTTAACCAGGATTCACGGGTGGTCAATCTGTTGATATCACAGCACTACATTTTGGCCACTGTGCTCGATCCTAGGTTTAAAGCCTACGTTGTAACTCTCTTTCCGGCAGACACAAGTCTGCACAGGTTCAAAGACCTGCTTGTGAGACACTTGTCAAATCAAACGGAACGTGACCCGCCAACAGCTCCTCCTTCATTTTCTACCGCCACTGGAGCTGCCAGGAAAAGGACCAGATTTCCAAAACCACCCGCTGGCGGTGATGCAGGGCAGTCAGGAGTGAAAACTGACATCTGGTCCTGACTGAAGGACCTGCCAACGATTACTGACATGTTGTCTACTTTCACTGCATATGATTCTGTCACCATTGAAAGAATGGTGGAGGATTATATGAGTGACAGCATCCAAGTAGGCACATCAGACAGTCCATACGTATACTGGCAGGAAAAGAAGCAATTTGGAGGCCCTTGCACAAACTGGCTTTATTTTACCTAATTGCCCCCCCCCCCCCTAGTGTGTACTCCGAAAGAGTGTTCAGTGCAGCCGGTCACCTTGTCAGCGATCGGCGTACGAGGTTACTTCCACAAAATGTGGAGAAGATGATGTTCATCAAAATGTACTACAATCAATTCCTCTGTGGAGACATTCACCAGCAATTGCCTCCAGAAAGTACCCTGAGGTGGTGGATTCCAGTGGGGACGAATTAATACTCTGTGAGGAGGGGGATGTTCACAGTGAAAGGGGTGAGGAATCGGAGGATGATGATGAGGTCGACTTCTTGCCTCTGTAGAGCCAGTTTGAGCAAGGAGAGATTGATTGCTTCTTTTTTTGGTGGGGGCCCAAACCAACCAGTCATTTCAGCCACAATCGTGTGGTAGACCCTGTCGCTGAAATGATGGGTTCGTTAAAGTGTGCATGTCCTGTTTATACAACATAAGGATGGGTGGGAGGGCCCAAGGACAATTCCATCTTGCACCTCTTTTTTTTAAATTTATCTTTGCATCATGTGATGTTTGGGGCCAATTGTTATAAGTGCCATCCTGTCTGACACTGCAGTGCCACTCTTAGATGGGCCAGGTGTTTGTACCGCCCTCTTGGGTCGCTTAGCTTAGTCATCCAGCGACCTCGGTGCAAATTTTAGGACTAAAAATAATATTGTGAGGTGTTCAGAATAGACTGGAAATGAGTGGAAATTATGGTTATTGAGGTTAATAATACTATAGGATCAAAATTCCCCCCAAATTCTATGATTTAAGCTGTTTTTGAAAAACAAACACCCGAATCCGACAAAAATTTTTAAGGGAGGTTTTGGCAAAACGCGTCCGAATCCAAAACACAACCGCGGAACCAAATCCAAAACCAAAACACAAAACCCGAAAAATTTCCGGTGCACATCTCTAATAATTAGACACCATGCACAATACTACACTTTTGTCACCATGCTCTAGCTGATAGCTTCCGATAATTACTAATGACCATTATTGCAAATCCAGCTTATTTTTTTGTCAGATTGCTTTTATTTGTGATGGTTGCTTGTTTTTGGGCTTAAAATTTTTTTTGCTCCGTGTTTTTGGCCTTTTTTTTTAGATACCACTGGCACTGACCATTAGAGGTAATTATTTATTTATCCATTCAATACAGATCCTCATAAAGACATAGGTAAGAAGTTGTGGATGAATAGATGAATTTGGGGGTCTTAAACTGTGTCAAATGACTGTTATAAGTAGTGATGTGCACCGGACATTTTTCGGGTTTTGTGTTTTGGTTTTGGATTCGGTTCCGCGGCCATGTTTTGGATTCGGACGCGTTTTGGCAAAACCTCACCGAAATTTTTTTGCCGTATTCGGGCGTGTTTTGGATTCGGGTGTTTTTTTCAAAAAACCCTAAAAAACAGCTTAAATCATAGAATTTGGGGGTCATTTTGATCCCATAGTAATATTAACCTAAATAACCATAATTTCCACTCATTTCCAGTCTATTCTGAACACCTCACACCTCACAATATTATTTTTAGTCCTAAAATTTGCACCGAGGTCGCTGGATGGCAAAGCTAAGCAACACAAGTGGCCGACACAAACACCTGGCCCATCAAGGAGTGGCACTGCAGTGTCAGGCAGGATGGCACTTCAAAAAAATAGTCCCCAAACAGCACATGATGCAAAGAAAAAAAGAGGCGCACCAAGGTCGCTGTGTGACTAAGAAAAGCGACACAAGTGGCCGACATAAACACCTGGCCCATCTAGGAGTGGCACTGCAGTGTCAGACAGGATGGCACTTCAAAAAAATTGTCCCCAAACAGCACATGGTGCAAAGAAAAAAAGAGGCGCACCAAGGTCGCTGTGTGACTAAGATAAGGGACACAAGTGGCCGACACAAACACCTGACCCATCTAGGAATGGCACTGCAGTGTCAGACAGGATGGCACTTCAAAAAAATAGTCCCCAAACAGCACATGATGCAAAGAAAAAAAGAGGCGCACCAAGGTCGCTGTGTGACTAAGATAAGCGACACAAGTAGCCGACACAAACACCTGACCCATCTAGGAATGGCACTGCAGTGTCAGACAGGATGGCACTTCAAAAAAATAGTCCCCAAACAGCACATGATGCAAAGAAAAAAAAGAGGCGCACCAAGGTCGCTGTGTGACTAAGATAAGCAACACAAGTGGCCGACACAAACACCTGACCCATCTAGGAATGGCACTGCAGTGTCAGACAGGATGGCACGTCAAAAAAATAGTCCCCAAACAGCACATGATGCAAAGAAAAAAAGAGGCGCACCAAGGTCGCTGTGTGACTAAGCTAGTATACTTGATGACACAGAGGTAGGTAGAGCAGTGGCCTACTGTACCGTAATGCTATATATTATATACTGGTGGTCAGCAAACTGTGCAAAACTGAAATGCACCACAGGTATGGATGGATAGTATACTTGACGACACAGAGGTAGGTACAGCAGTGGCCTTCCGTACCGTACTGCTATATATAGTATACTGGTGGTCACTGTGTCAGCAAACTGCAAAACTAAAATGCACCACAGGTATAGAATGTAGATGGATAGTATACTTAATGACGACACAGAGGTAGGTACAGCAGTGGCCTTCCGTACCGTACTGCTATATATAGTATACTGGTGGTCACTGTGTCAGCAAACTGCAAATCTAAAATGCACCACAGGTATAGAATGTAGATGGATAGTATACTTAATGATGACACAGAGGTAGGTACAGCAGTGGCCTTCCGTACTGTACTGCTATATATAGTATACTGGTGGTCACTGTGTCAGCAAACTGCAAAACTAAAATGCACCACAGGTATAGAATGTAGATGGATAGTATACTTAATGATGACACAGAGGTAGGTACAGCAGTGGCCTTCTGTACCGTACTGCTATATATAGTATACTGGTGGTCACTGTGTCAGCAAACTGCAAAACTAAAATGCACCACAGGTATAGAATGTAGATGGATAGTATACTTAATGACGACACTGAGGTAGGTACAGCAGTGGCCTTCCGTACCGTACTGCTATATATACTGGTGGTCACTGTGTCAGCAAACTGCACAACTGAAATGCACCACAGGTATAGAATCTAGATGGATAGTATACTTAATGACGACACAGAGGTAGGTACAGCAGTGGCCTACTGTACCGTAATGCTATATATTATATACTGGTGGTCACTGGTCAGCAAAACTCTGCACTGTTCTCCTCCTATATAATATTATAATGGTGGTTCTCAGTCCCCACAATAAAGCAGCACACTGAGCACAGATATGGAGTGTTTTTCAGGCAGACAACGTATACTGGTGGTCACTGTCAGCAAAACTCTGCACTGTACTCCTGCTATATAATACAGCTGCTCCCCAGTTCCCACAATTAAGCAGTGTGAGCACAGATATATGCAGCACACTGAGCACAGATATGGAGCGTTTTTCAGGCAGACAACGTATTACTGGTGGTCACTGTCAGCAAAACTCTGCACTGTACTCCTCCTATATAAAGCTGCTCCCCAGTCCCCACAATTAAGTAATAAACAAGCACAAAATATTTGCAATGCATCAACATAAACGGAGAGGACGCCAGCCACGTCCTCTTTCTAACATTTCCAATGCACGAGTGAAAATGGCGGCGACGCGCGTCTGCTTATATAGAATCCGAATCTCACGAGAATCCGACAGCGGGATGATGACGTTCGGGCGCGCTTGGGTTACCCGAGCCATACGGGAGATTCCGAGTATGGCTCGGACCCGTGTAAAAAGGGTGAAGTTCGGGGGGTTCGGTTTCCGAGAAACCAAACCCGCTCATCACTAGTTATAAGTATTTATAACAAACAGTGAAAAAAATATAGCAAGTGTTTTTCTGCAAACACAGGGGATTATACAGAGCTGGTTGCAGATTTTGCTATTTTAGCTAAACCTGCGACCACTAAAATAGTTTGTTGGGGCCGTCCAGCACATGACAAGGCCGTCCAGCATGTGTGGCAATTTAATCATGATTGCATCGCAAAACCTCAAATAGAGGTTGACCCCTGCCTATGCAGCATGGCTGCGTACGCAGGGGCACCGCCGCCATGTTTCCAAACACAAAAATGGCCATGACATGCCTGCGTTTTCCCAGAACACTCCTCCCCCCAACGCCACAACGCTGCCCCCAGGCACGTCGCCTGTCAATTTTGATGCGAACGCATCCTTCCGGAATGCGATTGCATCATGATAGCATATATACACAGATGGCTGAAAATAGTCTGTTTGTGATTTTCACCCATCTGCAACAGGGTCTGAATAAGGCCCATCATTTCTATTAGAGATGAGCGGGTTCGGTTCCACGAGTTCCGAACCCCCCCGAACTTCACACATTTTACACGGTTCCGAGGCAGCCTCGGATCTTCCCGCCTTGCTCGGTTAACCAGAACGTGCCCGAACGTCATCATCCCGCTGTCGGATTCTTGCGAGATTCGTATTCTATATAAGGAGCCACGCGTCGCCGCCATTTTCACTCGTGCATTGGAGATTGAACGGAGAGGACGTGGCAGCGTTAGCTCCCTGAAAAGCTCCGTAATCTGTGCTCAGTGTGCAGCAAATATCTGATCAGTGTGCTGCATTGTGGGGACTGGGGACCACCAGTATATAATAATTATAGTAGTACAGTACAGTAGGCCATTGCTGTATCTTGCAGCTCTATGTCACTGCATGTATCCATTCCATATCTGTGCGGCATTTTTGTGAGCAGCATTAAACCTCCTAATGATAGTGTGTGGACCCTTATTCAAAAGTAAAGCATTCAATACCTTTAATACCAAGAAATAATGACACAAAGATTTGAATTTGGCAGAAAATTGTTAGCTATTTATTGTACCCTAACCATTAGAAAAAACCTGTAAAGTAAAATTTAAATTAACATGCCGATTCAGCTGGCATATGGTGGCAGAAAAAAGAACGGCTATCTTCAACTGACGATAACCTCAAAAAACATCAAACCCAAACGATCCTAAATTACCACAAAACATAAGTAGGTAATAGGTGCCCGACTCAGACCTCCACGCTGACTGCCCACCCGGATGGGTGATGACGCTGCCCCCTGATGGGTGATCTAGCAGCCTTAAAAGTCAATGGAGGTGAGTGCACCTAAACCACACAAATACTGCAAACAACAGCAACTAACCAGTCAAATTACAACCTGCCGTTCTTTTCCGCCGACAAATAGCCAATGATAACACATGCTAACATTTCAGAGCCAAGGCACTCCGTGCCAAAACCTCTACCAATTGGGGTGGGAGGGCGGGAAGGAAAACCAGCAGCAAGAGAGACCAAGCTAGGCTATACATTCCTATATATACTGTTCCCTCCCCTCTCTATCATTGGCTGTACTTTTCAACACAGTTAGGTCCACCTCGCTCTGTGGGGCTGGTCTCTTCCAAGTGCTGCTGGGATTTCTAAGTGTGAGTTTTAAACAGCAAAAAGGTGAACTCTGATTAATCTGTCTATCCAAATAGGGATAGTAATATTGTGAGAGAAAGTAATCTGATTCTGATTTTTAGTATCTATACTATATCTATAATCTGAATCTGATTGTTTGTATCTATACTGTTTCTTTTTGTTTTAATATATCTGTACTGGGTTTTTTTTTGTTTTTTTTTTGTTTTGGTGGGGAAAAAAAAGTGAGAGGTGAAAAGCCAGAGGGGTTAACTCAGGTGTGAGTAATCAGGAGTAATCAGGAGGAGGAGGGGCTGATTAAGGCAGCTGGCTGGGCCTATATAAGCAGTGACTAGACTCTTGGAGCTCGCTCTGTGGGGCTGGTCTCTTCCAAGTGCTGCTGGGATTTCTAAGTGTGAGTTTTAAACAGCAAAAAGGTGAACTCTGATTAATCTGTCTATCCATATAGGGATAGTAATATTGTGAGAGAAAGTAATCTGATTCTGATTGTTAGTATCTATACTATATCTATAATCTGAATCTGATTGTTTGTATCTATACTGTTTCTTTTTGTTTTAATATATCTGTACTGGTTTTTTTTTGTTTTGTTTTTGTTTTGGTGGAAAAAAAAAAGTGAGAGGTGAAAAGCCAGAGGGGTTAACTCAGGTGTGAGTAATCAGGAGTAATCAGGAGGAGGAGGGGCTGATTAAGGCAGCTGGCTGGGCCTATATAAGCAGTGACTAGACTCTTGGAGCTCGCTCTGTGGGGCTGGTCTCTTCCAAGTGCTGCTGGGATTTCTAAGTGTGAGTTTTTAACAGCAAAAAGGTGAACTCTGATTAATCTGTCTATCCATATAGGGATAGTAATATTGTGAGAGAAAGTATTCTGATTCTGATTGTTAGTATCTATACTATATCTATAATCTGAATTTGATTGTTTGTATCTACACTGTTTCTTTTTGTTTTAATATATCTGTACTGGGTTTTTTTTTTTTTGTTTTTTTTTTTTTTTGGTGGGAAAAAAAAAGTGAGAGGTGAAAAGCCAGAGGGGTTAACTCAGGTGTGAGTAATCAGGAGTAATCAGGAGGAGGAGGGGCTGATTAAGGCAGCTGGCTGGGCCTATATAAGCAGTGACTAGACTCTTGGAGCTCGCTCTGTGGGGCTGGTCTCTTCCAAGTGCTGCTGGGATTTCTAAGTGTGAGTTTTAAACAGCAAAAAGGTGAACTCTGATTAATCTGTCTATCCATATAGGGATAGTAATATTGTGAGAGAAAGTAATCTGATTCTGATTGTTAGTATCTATACTATATCTATAATCTGAATCTGATTGTTTGTATCTATACTGTTTCTTTTTGTTTTAATATATCTGTACTGGGTTTTTTTTTTGTTTTGTTTTTGTTTTGGTGGGAAAAAAAAAAGTGAGAGGTAAAAAGCCAGAGGGGTTAACTCAGGTGTGAGTAATCAGGAGTAATCAGGAGGAGGAGGGGCTGATTAAGGCAGCTGGCTGGGCCTATATAAGTAGTGACTAGACTCTTGGAGCTCGCTCTGTGGGGCTGGTCTCTTCCAAGTGCTGCTGGGATTTCTAAGTGTGAGTTTTAAACAGCAAAAAGGTGAGTTTGAGTTTTATAAGACACAATACACAATCAGGAACACACATTTGCAGTACCATTAAACTTCCGGTGAGGCTGCATGGGGCTGACCTTGTGAGTGAGTGAGAGGGTCTCTTACTTGGAGTAGCAGCTTGGAGTAGCAGAGGGGCTGTGATTGTGCGTGTGTGCGGGTTTTTTTTTGTGTTTTTCCAGGAGCTGGAAGCCGAGTGAAAAGGAGGTGCAGTGAGCTGGAACAACTGCAACTGCTAAGTGGATTATAGGTGCCGCAGGAGAGAGTACTACAGCTGCATAAAAGTGAAGGACCAAGAACCACACAAAGATAGATAAGTATAAGCCAGCTTAATTTATTGTATAAGTGAGATTGCTTGTCTTCTACTTTTTATTTTTGCTGCTTTTCCTGTGAGAGTAACAGGGAGTTAGACCTTACAAACAATATGGGAGGGGCTGTGATTGAGGACCTCACTCAGTGCATGTCGTGCAAGATGTATGCACACCTGGAGCTACCGGCCCAGTGTGATTACATCTGCACGAGGTGTGTGCGAACGGTTGCCCTGGAAGCCCAGGTAACTGATCTAGAGCAAACTGTTACGCGACTGAAGGGGATTCACAATCTCGAGCGTAGTTTAGACAGAATGATGGAGGAGTTTCGGGAGGGGTCACTGGTAGAAGAGGATGATGATCAGGTAGCCAGTTGGGTCACAGTTAGAAGGAAGAAAAAGAGGGGGAGGGGGAGGCACGACATCTCCGAACTATCAAACCCGAACAAATTTGCCCGATTGGACGAGGAATTGGAGGATAGTGAAGAAATGACGGTGCCGGAGGAGACTGCTCCCTCTAGCATCCAGAGGTGCGGTCCCTCTGGCGCGGTTGGGATAAAAGATAGAGAGGTACCTAGTCAGATGGTGGTGGTAGGGGATTCTATCATCAGGAAGGCAGATAGGGCAATCTGCTACCGGGACCGTGATCGCCGTACAGTCTGTTGTCTCCCGGGTGCTCGGGTACGGCACATCGCGGACCGGGTAGATAGATTGTTGGGAGGGGCTGGCAAAGACCCGGCGGTCTTGGTTCACGTTGGCACCAATGACAAAGTTAGCGGAAGGTGGGATGTCCTTAAGAAAGACTATAGGGACTTAGGAAAGAAACTGAAGGCAAGGACATCTAAGGTAATATTCTCGGAATTATTACCCATGCCACGCGCTAGTCCAGGGAGGCAGAGGGAGATTAGGGAGGTAAATGTGTGGCTTAGGGATTGGTGCAGGAAAGAGGGGTTTGTGTTCCTGGAACACTGGGCGGACTTCTCAGTCAGGCGCCATCTCTTTTGTCGTGACGGATTGCACCTGACTGAGGAGGGGGCAGCGGTGCTGGGGGGAAGGATGGTTAGAAGGTTGGAGGAGATTTTAAACTAGGAGCCTGGGGGGAGGGTTTAGCTAGAAACTACGGGTCATGCAGTGAGAATAGTGGGGATGGCGGTAGTAAACGAAATGGGGGAGAAGTTGGGGGGAGGGTAAGAGCAGGCGGTAAGGTTACTAACATGGGTACTAAAAGGGATTTTACCAAAGCACTAACCAATGACGATTACAGGTCATCATTGCTACATAAGGTGAAAGATGTCCCTAGCGCAAGGGAAAATACTTATCTTAGTTGTATGTATGTAAACGCCAGAAGCATTACTGGTAAAAAGGGGGAACTAGAAATACTTGCAGCAAGCAAACAGTATGATATTATAGGCATTACTGAAACTTGGTGGGATGAATCTCATGATTGGACAGTCAATCTAGAGGGCTATACACTGTTTAGGAGAGACAGACTAAATAAAAAGGGTGGAGGGGTGTGTCTTTACGTAAAGCCGTTTTTAAAACCTAATATATGGGAAGATATTCAGGAGGGGACTGTAGACACTGTCGAGACATTATGGGTAGAAATTGCATGCGGGGTAAAAGGAATAAAAAAGTTAGTATTGGGTGTATGCTATAGGCCGCCTGGTATCAACGCATCTGATGATGAATTGTTACTAAAGCAAATTGAAAGAGCAGCATGAGTAGGAGACATAGTAGTGATGGGAGATTTTAACTATCCAGAGATAAACTGGAAAAACGACTTATGTGATACTGCTAGGGGCAATATGTTTTTAAACACACTTAATGATAACTACTTAGTCCAACTAATTGAGGAACCAACTAGGTACAATGCAATCTTAGACCTGGTATTAACAAACAATGGGGATTTGGTATCAGGTATTATAGTAGGGGAACCCATAGGAAACAGCGACCACAATATGGTCACATTCAATATCAGTTTCTATAAACAGCCCTATACTGGCTCAACTAGGACTTTAAACTTTAGCAAAGCAAATTTTGAAAAGATGAGAGTATTTTTCAGGGATATTGAATGGGAAGGTTTGTTTTTAGGAAAAAATACTACGGAGAAATGGGAGGTACTAAAATTCCTGCTAGCTAAAAATACACTCAAATGTATTCCTATGAGTAGCAAAAAAAGGAATAAAAATCATAAACCGGTGTGGCTTAACAAAAAGATTAAGGAACTTATGGGCAAGAAAAGGCGAGCATTTAAAAAATACAAATCTGACGGGGAAGCAGAGTCATTTCAGCACTATAAGGAATGTAACAAAATTTGCAAAAAGGAAATAAGAGCGGCTAAAGTAGAAACTGAAAAACTAGTAGCAAAGGAAAGCAAAGCGAATCCCAAAAAATTCTTTAAATACATTAATAGCAAGAGATTAAAGAAGGAGAATATAGGCCCTTTAAAAGACAAGTTGGGAGTCTTAAGCAAAAATGATAATGACATAGCGGACACACTAAATGAGTTTTTTTCAACAGTATTCACTAGAGAGGACCCAATTCAGGGACTGACACACAATCTCAATAATGAGAATATCACACTGATAGGTACTTATTTAAGCGAGGAAGTAGTCTGTGACCGATTAAAAGATTTAAAGATTAATAAATCACCAGGGCCCGATGGCATTCATCCAAGGGTTCTAATGGAGCTTCACTCTGAACTGGCAAAACAGCTATCTTTGATCTTTAAGGATTCAGTTATATCAGGTATGGTTCCCAAAGACTGGCGTATAGCGGAAGTAGTGCCTATATTCAAAAAGGGATGTAAAGCTGTACCAGGTAATTATAGACCAGTTAGTCTTACATCTATAGTGGGGAAAGTATTAGAAGGTATTCTAAGAGATAGTATTCAGAAGTTCCTTGAAACCAATAAGGTCATTAAAAGGAATCAACATGGGTTTATGAAGGACAGATCCTGTCAAACCAACTTACTTGGCTTTTATGAAAAAGTAAGCGCAAACCTAGATCAGGGTAAAGACGTGGATGTAATCTTTTTAGACTTTGCCAAAGCGTTCGATACTGTATCACACATGAGACTTATCTACAAGCTACAAGAATCAGGGCTAGGAAGCACAATATGCACTTGGGTCAAAAACTGGTTAGATAATAGGGAGCAGCGCGTTGTGGTTAATGGATCTTTTTCAACTTGGACTGAAGTGCTAAGTGGTGTGCCGCAAGGCTCAGTATTAGGACCGCTATTGTTCAATATTTTCATTAACGACCTGACAGAAGGTCTAGAGAGCATGGTGTCAATTTTTGCAGATGATACCAAATTGTGTAAGGCTATAAATACAGAGGAGGATGCCGAGTCTCTTCAGAACGACTTAGTTAAATTAGAAGCATGGGCAGCCAAATGGAGAATGCGCTTCAACACAGACAAGTGTAAGGTAATGCACTGTGGTAACAAGAACAAAAATTACACCTACCTACTAAATGGGGTAAAATTAGGGGATTCTGTACTGGAAAAGGACTTAGGTGTCCTCATAGATAGCAAGCTAAGCAGTAGTACCCAAAGTAGGACTGCAGCAAAGAAGGATAATAAGATATTAGCATGGATAAAACGGGGTATTGATGCTAGGGACGAGAATATTATACTCCCGTTATATAAATCACTAGTGAGGCCACACCTTGAATACTGTGTACAATTCTGGGCACCGTACTACAAAAAGGATATCCTGGAGCTTGAAAAGGTACAGAGGAGGGCAACCAAACTAATTAAGGGCATGGAGACAATGGAATACAAGGAAAGGCTTGAAAGACTAGGCATGTTTACATTGGAAAAGCGGAGACTAAGAGGGGATATGATCAACATCAACAAATATATAAGGGGACAATACACAGAGCTTGCGCGGGACCTGTTTTTGGTTAGATCAACACAGAGGAATCGTGGACACTCGCTCAGGTTAGAGGAGAGGAGATTCCGCACAATACGGCGTAAAGGCTTTTTCACGGTAAGGACAATACGTGTTTGGAATTCCCTGCCCGAGGGAGTTGTAATGGCGGAATCTGTCAACACCTTTAAGAATGGGTTAGATAAATTCCTAATGGATAAGGATATCCAGGGGTATGGTGCATAGTCATGCATTTAGTTACTATAAATAGGGATAAAATGCAACGGATGACAGCAGCATCAGTCAGAAATTTTAGTCAAATCATCATGCATAGGAGACCACAAATAGGTTGAACTCGATAGACAATTGTCTTTTTTCAACCTCAGATACTATGTTACTATGTATGTTACTATGTTACCCCTCACAGGAGGTTTAACTCTCTCCATTCCTATGCTGTCATTTCGCTCTCCTAAACCTCCTAATGATAGTGTGTGGACCCTTATTCAAAAGTAAAGCATTCAATACCTTTAATACCAAGAAATAATGACACAGAGACTTGAATTTGGCAGAAAATTGTTAGCTATTTATTGTACCCTAACCATTAGAAAAAACCTGTAAAGTAAAATCTAAATTAACATGCCGATTCAGCCGGCATATGGTGGCAGAAAAAAGAACGGCTATCTTCAACTGACGATAACCTCAAAAAACATCAAACCCAAATGATCCTAAATTACCACAAAACATAAGTAGGTAATAGGTGCCCGACTCAGACCTCCACGCTGACTGCCCACCCGGATGGGTGATGACGCTGCCCCCTGATGGGTGATCTAGCGGCCTTAAAAGTCAATGGAGGTGAGTGCACCTAAACCACACAAATACTGCAAACAACTGCAACTAACCAGTCAAATTACAACCTGCCATTCTTTTCCGCCAACAGCGAAAGACTCTTCCCCAGAGTCTTCGCACCGCCACCATATCCTCAACCTAACTCCTGCAACACTAGAAACAGATCCTCCAGAAAAAACAGCATCCCCTTCTTGGACAGATGCTCACCATCAGGCCGAAAAAAGTGACTGTCACGAAACCGAATCTTAGGGTGGTGAACCACTTTCCCTCTGTGGGCCAACACCCACTTCGTCACCGCCGCATTCACCTTTTGCCTGGCCTCATCAATCGGGCGACCGTCCACCACTCCTCGCCAACGCAACCTTGGCACCATCATAGAGAACACCAAAACACAATTGGGCCACGCTGCGGCCACACTGGCCAGATCCTCCATCATGGCCCACCGCAGCTCCAAAGATGTCCTCTTCCCCAGATCGTTGCCACCTAAATGGACAACCAGCACCCTAGGGACTCCATGCTTGCTGACCTGACTGACCAATCTACTCTTCAGATCTTTCCACATCAACCCCCGCCAACCAAGCCAACGAACGCCATGAGCCCCAGGAAACATCTGTGCCCCCTCCAAGGCCAAAAACCTGGCTGCCCAGTAAATATAAGAGTGGCCAACCACCCAGGTTGCCAAATCGTCCTCTACCCAACCTGAAGAGAAGGAAAGGAGTAAAAATCGGTTAATAAGTATCCTAACAGGAGTATATATGAAACGCATTAACCTGAAAGATCTGCCAACATAAACACACAACGGGAAAAAGCAAAATAAAATAAGGAAAATAAAATGGGGGGGGGGGGTATAAAATGGGAAAAACATGTAAGAACTCAGCTGGAGGTGAAAGCGTAAAAACCTGCTGAGGGACTTTGATTAGAACTGATCAGCAGAATTAAAGATTAGAATTCAGTCCGTCAAGTCAGGCAAAAAATCGCAAAAGAACTCCAGACCCCCGCTGCCAGCAGCGGCGAGTAGCTAATCCCTGAGTAGGATGAACAGGGGAGACAAACAGACAAAACTGCACAAGGACGTACTTAACTTTACAACATGAACTTATACAACGACTAATAAACTGAACTGTAAGTCAACGAAAGGCTCAAGGAACTGGGCGAATATATCGTCTGTAACTTGACGACTTCCATCGCCCCATGGCCTGGATCCCCGCAACGGAAAACCCCGCCGACGCAGCCGACGTCGCCGCACCGATACGGAAGGAATGCGTACCAAAAGCAGTGGGTGAAAGGCCCAAGCTCGCCAGACAGCGACTCAGCATCCAACGAAACTGATACTTCGTTAAAGGATAACCGTCATAATGCAGCAGCCATGACCCCCTGCACAGAGGACCTGTCACCCACCACCACGTCATCCAGAAGCATGCGCGAGCCTGTCCGCTTAGATGGCGCTACCAGCTCCGAAACACGAAAAGCTCCGTGGTAAGCCATGGAGAATGCCAACTGGAACAAAAGCGATTCGAAAATTGACGACGCGATACCGCCAACCGCATCGATGACCGCCGGATGCGATACCGCCAACCGCTTCGATGACCGCCGGTAGCAAGGCTGCATCGATGGGCCGTCGCCTATCAGGCGGCGTTGGCGCCACACGCGCCCACCCTTTCATCGCCTTAACCAGAAGCCCGCTCTTTGTCACGTCAGGGATGCCCTTGATTTTGTTAAAAAACGAAATCCCAGCTAAGTACCGGGACACCACCGCTGTGGACCTACCCGTGACAAAGAGCTGCCAAATAAAAGAAAGCATCATCCGATGCACGCTCTTACCTGCATGACTACGTCCTTGGACAAATTCTTCCCACTGACTCCAAGCTTGCCCGTAAGCCTTGAGCGTTTTCGGAGCCACCGACCGCATCGCTAGACCCTCCAGTCCGGTACGATCACCTGCCAGACATAACCGGGACATTGAAACCCACGCTCATCGGCCTCGGGGGCCAACAAACGAAATCTTTCCCACTGACCGCGGGACAACGCGTCGGCAATATCGTTCTCAAGCCCTGGCACATGCTGCGCGCGGAACCATACATTCTTATGTAAGCATGTCAGCAGCAATTGCCCGAGCACCCTCAGAACCACCAGCGACTTCGCCCTCTGGTTATTGATTGCATGCACCACGCCCAGATTGTCACATCTAAACAAAATGCTGCGATGAGCCAGATGATGGCGCCAAACCTCCATTGCCACCATAATGGGGAAAAGCTCTAGCAGCAAAAGGTCCTTAGTGAAACCTTCGCGATGCCATTCCTCTGGCCACGAGGCCACGCACCAAGATCCCTCTAGGTAGCATCCGAACCCAGAGGAACCCGCCGCGTCGGTAAACAGCTGTAATCGAGCATTGTCGACTGTTGGGGCCTGCCAGATACGCACCCCAATGAAGTCCTCCAGGAACGAGTCCCAGACGGCCAAATCCCTCTTAATCTCGGAGGACAAACGAATGAAATGATGCGGCCTGGCACACCCCGCCGTCGCCCTCTCCAGCTTACGGCAGAAAACCCTGCCCATCGGGATCACCCGGCATGCAAAGTTCAAGAGGCCCAGCAATGACTGCGCCTGCCTCAGCGTGACTTTCCGCAACATTACGAACTGGCGAATAACCTCGCGGAGCTTTGCAACCATGGCCTGAGGAAGGTGACACGATCCCGCCACCGTGTCGATTTCAATCCCCAAGAACGACAAACAGGAAACAGGCCCCTCCGTTTTATCCTCGGCTACGGGAACTTCAAAGTGATAAAACAACGCTTGGATGCTGAACAGCAAGTCGCTGCAGCGCGGCGCATTCGCCGGTCCCACACACAGGAAATCATCGAGGTAATGCGCAACTCCATGACCACCTGAAGAAGACTCCACGCACCAATGCAAAAATGTGCTAAACCTTTCGAAAAACGAGCAGGAAACTGAACATCCCATCGGCAAACAATTGTCAATGAAATATTCCGCTCCGATCCGAAGACCCATAAAACGGAACGAGTCCGGATGCAACGGGAGCAACCGAAAAGCGGATTCCACATCTATCTTAGCCATCAGAGCCCCCAGGCCGTAACTACGGACCAGCCCCAGCGCCTCGTCAAACGACTGGTACACGACCGAGCAGTGTGCCGGCGGTATCGCGTCGTTGACCGATGACCCCGACGGGTAAGAAAGATGCTGAATGAGCTGAAAGGCACCCGGAGTCTTCTTGGGGACTAACCCCACTGGGGAAATGACGAAGTCATCCACAGGGGGCGAGATAAAAGGGTCCTCCATCCTACCGAGTCGCACCTCCTTCTCAACTTTCTCGCGCAAAAAGGATGGCAAGGAGCGAGCGGACTGAAGATTCCGTGGAGCCTTGACAGAGACCTCGCCCGCAACAGGCAGGTGGAAACCGAACTTAAAACCATGAAACAAAAACAGAACACCCGTTCTATTCGGATACCAATCCAACCATTTGGACATGGCGTCCAAATTAATTGGCGTTGGGGCCCTGAGGAGCGATCCCGCTCCCTCCGGGCCTAGTGTAGCTTTGCTTCCCCCTCGTGCCTTGCCGATTCCCTTTTAAGCAGTTGGAGGCCGGGTGGAAGCCGCCGCATTGCAAGCACGAATGTCGAAACCGACACTGCTTGCCGAAGGAACAGGTCGCATTATTAAATGCGAAGCACTTCCCCTTCGCGGCGGCTTGCCCACCCCCGCGGGCAGCCAACCTACCTTTCCAACTTGGACCCCCTTCCGCGCTACTCCCCTGAGCGGACGACCCTGTGCGCTGCGCGTCCGCCCCAGAATTCCGGGGCTCCTTTGCGGATTGAGAAGCCCGGGTGACCTGTAGCCAGACCTCCACGTCCTTGCACCCGAAGTCAATAATCCGCAAGCAGTCCTGCTTTTCTCGGAATTTCTCATCATACATCCGCCATGCGATACCCTGCATATCGTGAATCAAGTGCAGGTATCGGATGACGTTCATATGTTCGTCAGGCCTATCTTCGAGGTAGCACGCCGCAAAGACGCAAAAACCGGCCAGCCAGTTGTCGAAAGTACGGAAAGCTTCAGCTCCAATGCCCTTCTTAGCTGCCGCCGATTTATAATCCTTCTTCGCGTCCTTGGTCAGCACAAACATGTCCACGTAATCGCCCCTGCATATCTTCCTACGGCAGCTATCCCATAACCCCCTCAAAACTACCGTGTAATCACAGTGTACCACCGCAGGCAAATCGCTGCACTTCTTGGCCCTGCGAGCGTCCTCGCTAACCCGCCTATGCCTCTTCCGCCGCTCCTGCCGCCCCGCTGCCCTCTTAGCGTACTTTGTCACCCGCTTTTTTGCCCTAGTCACGCTACTGACGTCGGACGCCTGCGACGAGAGTGATGAAGAGGAGGAGGAACTGAGAGAGCTGGAGCGCGTGGTGGACCCCGACGCCGACTGGTAAACCTCACCTGACGCTGACGACTGATCGGCCTGGGAGTCCTCCGGCGGGGAAACTGCGACATCCTCCTCATCGCTCACGACCACATCAACCTCTCCGCAATCTTCTGAAAAATAAGACACAGCACGGGACCCGGAAGCCACTCCAGAAGGATTCCTAGCACTCCGGGGCACAGAAGTCCTCTCCTCGCGCCCGTGCTCCGTCCGTACTGCACGGTGTCCCAACTGCGCCGCGGCCGCCCCCAGGTCACAGCAAGCGCGCGCAATTCGCCGAGCCGCTGACCCCTGCTGCGCACCAGACGCGCCCGCTTCGGCGCAAGCGCTGGAACGCCTTGCCGCCCCCGGGGATGCGGCCACGGCCAATGGGCCCAATGCCGCCGCCACCGTAGAGAGGGCCAACGACAGCTCGCTGGAAGCCTCATGACTTCCCCAAAAGTCGCAGCGGGCATCCCCATTGGCTGACAGGTGCCAACGGGGAACGCGACGGCCAAAGCACCGCCTGGTCCGCCGGTAATCTGCTGGCCCCCCCGACGACGATTGGTGCGGTCCCCCACCAATCCTCCACACTAGACCGTGACCGCTGGCCCTCGCTGCCGCAGGAGTGCCTGCTACCTGCCCCCCCTTGCATGGCCTCCCCCTGCCGACCGGAGCTCTCCCCGTCCGCAGGGTAAGCAAATCTGCGGGTCTCTGAGCTAGGGCTCCTTACATTGCCCTGCACCGCCGCTCCCCGCCGGACTCCGGCATTAAGGGAGGCAGCAGGGGAGACACTGCCACAGGAGGCGCCACTGCGCGCACACGTGCGCGAACGGCGCTGCTCACTGAGAGCGCGGGTGTGGGCGCACCCCGTGCGCGCGGCCTGCCTCTTCCCGCCACCGATTTCCTCGCGTCTCTACTCCCACCAGCAGGGACCGCAGGATGAGGCCCCGCGACCGGCCTCGCCCGCCCCGCCGTTGTCTTCCGACCACCCCGGCCCCCTCGCGCGGCATCAGTCTGCGGCCACGACAAACGGGACGGGTGGGAAACTGTGCTGGGATCCCCCGTAGGCTGCCCGCTCAGGCGCGCACCCGCACGCCCACGGGCGCCCGCTCCCGGCATCGGCGCCTCACCGGCAATCATAGCGGGCAAAGACCCATGCTCGACCACCCCCGAACGCCCCACCGTGACCCCGCCCCCCCCCCCCCGCCACCCGCGGCCGGAGGTTAACACCAGATCCGGAGTGAGGGGCAGGGAAGACCGGGTCCGCCCAGCGACTGCTGCACGGTAACCCGTGCCGTCGCCGGTGGATGGGGAACAGGCCGATGAGCCCGCAGGCCTATTTGCAGACCCCGCATCACTGCCAGCAGAGCGGTACCGAGCTGGGGCCCTTGCAGAGCGGAGGGGGCGAGAGGCGGCCATTATCCAACAAGAGCAGTAAATTGAGAGAGAGAGGAGGGTGGCTTATGCAGTGGATACAAAACTAAATGCAAAGCAGAATACTCTAACTAGCTAGCTAAGCTCTAGTGCATGTGCAATTCAGCAACACTCACCAGAAAGGAAAACCAGCAGCAAGAGAGACCAAGCTAGGCTATACATCCCTATATATACTGTTCCCTCCCCTCTCTATCATTGGCTGTACTTTTCAACACAGTTAGGTCCACACCTCACAGGAGGTTTAACTCTCTCCATTCCTATGCTGTCATTTCGCTCTCCATATAGTATTACAGTGCAGCATTTTGGTGACCCAACAGTATATAGTTGTGTACAGTAGGCCATTGCTGTATCTTGCAGCTCTGTGTCACTGAGTGCACATATCCATTCCATATCTGTGCAGCATTTTTGTGAGCAGTATATATAGTATTACAGTGCAGCATTTTGGTGACCCAACAGTATATAGTTGTGTACAGTAGGCCATTGCTGTATCTTGCAGCTCTGTGTCACTGAGTGCACGTATCCATTCCATATCTGTGCAGCATTTTTGTGAGCAGTATATATAGTATTACAGTGCAGCATTTTGGTGACCCAACAGTATATAGTTGTGTACAGTGGGCCATTGCTGTATCTTGCAGCTCTGTGTCACTGAGTGCACGTATCCATTCCATATCTGTGCAGCATTTTTGTGAGAAGTTTATAAAGTATTACAGTGTGGCACTTTGGTGACCCAACAGTATATAGTTGTGTACAATAGGCCATTGCTGTATCTTGCAGCTCTGTGTCACTGCAAGTATCCATTCCATATATGTGCAGCATTTTTGTGAGAAGTTTATAAAGTATTACAGTGTGGCATTTTGGTGACCCAACAGTATATAGTTGTGTACAGTAGGCCATTGCTGTATCTTGCAGCTCTGTGTCACTGAGTGCACGTATCCATTCCATATCTGTGCAGCATTTTTGTGAGCAGTATATATAGTATTACAGTGCAGCATTTTGGTGACCCAACAGTATATAGTTGTGTACAGTAGGCCATTGCTGTATCTTGCAGCTCTGTGTCACTGAGTGCATGTATCCATTCCATATCTGTGCTGCATTTTTGTGAGCAGTATATATAGTATTACAGTGCAGCATTTTGGTGACCCAACAGTATATAGTTGTGTACAGTGGGCCATTGCTGTATCTTGCAGCTCTGTGTCACTGAGTGCACGTATCCATTCCATATCTGTGCAGCATTTTTGTGAGCAGTATATATAGTATTACAGTGCAGCATTTTGGTGACCCAACAGTATATAGTTGTGTACAGTGGGCCATTGCTGTATCTTGCAGCTCTGTGTCACTGAGTGCACGTATCCATTCCATATCTGTGCAGCATTTTTGTGAGCAGTATATATAGTATTACAGTGCAGCATTTTGGTGACCCAACAGTATATAGTTGTGTACAGTGGGCCATTGCTGTATCTTGCAGCTCTGTGTCACTGAGTGCACGTATCCATTCCATATCTGTGCAGCATTTTTGTGAGCAGTATATATAGTATTACAGTGCAGCATTTTGGTGACCCAACAGTATATAGTTGTGTACAGTGGGCCATTGCTGTATCTTGCAGCTCTGTGTCACTGAGTGCACGTATCCATTCCATATCTGTGCAGCATTTTTGTGAGCAGTATATACAGTATTACAGTGCAGCATTTTGGTGACCCAACAGTATACATATATAGTACAGTACAGTACAGTACAGTAGGCCATTGCTATTGATATATTACTGGCATATAATTCCACACATTAAAAAAATGGAGAACAAAAATGTGGAGGGTAAAATAGGGAAAGATCAAGATCCACTTCCACCTCGTGCTGAAGCTGCTGCCACTAGTCATGGCCGAGATGATGAAATTCCATCTACGTTGTCTGCCAAGGCCAATGCCTAATGTCATAGTAGAGAGCATGTAAAATACAAAAAACAAAAGTTCAGTAAAATGACCCAAAAATCTAAATTAAAAGCGTCTGAGGAGAAGCGTAAACTTGCCAAAATGCCATTTACGACACGGAGTGGCAAGGAATGGCTGAGGCCCTGGCCTATGTTCATTGCTAGTGGTTCAGCTTCACATGAGGATGGAAGCACTCATCCTCCCACTAGAAAAATGAAAAGACTTAAGCTGGCAAAAGCACAGCAAAGAACTGTGCGTTCTTCTAAATCACAAATCCCCAAGGAGAGTCCAATTGTGTCGGTTGTGATGCCTGACCTTCCCAACACTGGACGGGAAGAGGTGGCGCCTTCCACCATTTGCACGCCCCCTGCAAGTGCTGGAAGGAGCACCCGCAGTCCAGTTCCTGATAGTCAAATTGAAGATGTCACTGTTGAAGTACACCAGGATGAGGATATGGGTGTTGCTGGCCCTGAGGAGGAAATTGACAAGGAGGATTCTGATGGTGAGGTGGTTTGTTTAAGTCAGGCACCCGGGGAGACACCTGTTGTCCGTGGGACGAATATGGCCATTGACAAGCCTGATCAAATTACAAAAAAATCACCTCTTCGGTGTGGAATTATTTTAACACAAATGCGGACAACAGGTGTCAAGCCGTGTGTTGCCTTTGTCAAGCTGTAATAAGTAGGGGTAAGGACGTTAACCACCTAGGAACATCCTCCCTTATACGTCACCTGGAGCGCATTTATCAGAAGTCATTGACAAGTTCAAAAACTTTGGGTGACAGCGGAAGCAGTCCACTGACAACTAAATCCCTTCCTCTGTAACCAAGCTCCTGCTGTTGTTGCTGCTGGGAGTCGATCGTCATCCCAGAGGGGAAGTCGGAATACCACTTGTACTACTTCCAGTAAGCAATTGACTGTCCAACAGTCCTTTACAAGGAAGATGAAATATCACAGCAGTCTTCCTGCTGCAAAGCGGATAACTCAGGTCTTGGCAGCTGCGTTGGTGTTAAACGTGTGCCCGGTATCCACCGTTAATTCACAGGGAATTAGAGAATTGTTTGAGGTACTGTGTCCCCGGTACCAAATACCATCTAGGTTCCATTTCTCTAGGCAGGCGATACCGAGATTGTACACAGATGTCAGAAAAAGACTCACCAGTGTCCTAAAAAATGCAGTTGTACCCAATGTCCACTTAACCACGGACATGTGGACAAGTGGAGCAGGGCAGACTCAGGATTATATGACTGTGACAGCCCACAGGGTAGATGTATTGCCTCCCGCAGCAAGAACAACAGCAGCGGCGGCACCAGTAGCAACATCTCGCAAACGCCAACTCGTTCCTAGGCAGGCTACGCTTTCTATCACCGCTTTCCATAAGAGGCACACAGCTGACAACCTCTTACGGAAACTTAGGAACATCATCGCAGATTGGCTTACCCCAATTGGACTCTCCTGGTGATTTGTGGCATCGGACAACGCCACCAATATTGTGCGTGCATTACATGTGGGCAAATTCCAGCACGTCCCATGTTTTGCACATACATTGAATTTGGTGGTGCAGAATTTTTGTAAAAACGACAGCGGTGTGCAAGAGATGCTGTCGGGGGCCCGAAGAATTGCGGGCCACTTTTGGCATTCAGCCACCGCGTGCCAAAGACTGGAGCACCAGCAAATACTCCTGAACCTGCCCCTCCATCAGCTGAAGCAAGAGGTGGTAACGAGGTGGAATTCAACCCTCTATATGCTTCAGACGATGGAGGAGCAGCAAAAGGCCATTCAAGCCTATACATCTTCCTACGATATAGGCAAAGGAGGGGGAATGCACCTGACTCAAGTGCAGTGGAGAATGATTTCACTGTTGTGCAAGGTTATGCAACCCTTTGAACTTGCCACACGTGAAGTCAGTTCAGACACTGCCAGCCTGAGTCAGGTCATTCCCCTCATCAGGCTTTTGCAGAAGCAGCTGGGGAGATTGAAGGAGGAGCTAAAACGGAGCGATTCCGCTAGGCATGTGGGACTTGTGGATGGAGTCCTTCATTCGCTTAACCAGGATTCACGGGTGGTCAATCTGTTGAAATCAGAGCACTACATTTTGGCCACCGTGCTTGATCCTAGGTTTAAAGCCTACATTGTATCTCTCTTTCCGGCAGACACAACTCTGCACATGTTCAAAAACCTGCTGGTGAGACACTTGTCAAGTCAAGCGGAACGTGACCCGCCAACAGCTCCTCCTTCATTTTCTACCGACACTGGAGCTGCCAGGAAAAGGATCAGATTTTCAAAACCACCCGTTGGCGGTGATGCAGGGCAGTCAGGAGCGAAAACTGACATCTGGTCCGGACTGAAGGACCTGCCAACGATTACTGGCATGTCGTCTACTGTCACTGCATATGATTCTGTCACCATTGAAAGAAAGGTGGAGGATTATATGAGTGACAGCATCCAAGTAGGCACGTCAGACAGTCCTTACGTATACTGGCAGGAAAAAGAGGCAATTTGGAGGCCCTTGCACAAACTGGCTTTATTTTACCTAAGTTACCCCCCCCCCCTCCAGTTGGTACTCTGAAAGGGTGTTTAGTGCAGCCGGTCACCTTTTCAGCAATCAGCGTACGAGGTTACTTCCAGAAAATGTGGAGAAGATGATGTTCATCAAAATGAATTATAATCAATTCCTCTGTGGAGACATTAACCATCAATTGCCTCCAGAAAGTACACAGGGACCTGAGATGGTGGATTCCAGCGGGGACAAATTAATACTCTGTGAGGAGGGGGATGTACACAGTGAAAGGGGTGAGGAATCGGACGATGAGGAGAAGGTGGACATCTTGCCTCAGTTTGTGCAAGGAGAGATTGATTGCATCTTTTTTGGTGGGGGCCCAAACCAACCAGTCATTTCAGCCACAGTCGTGTGGCAGACCCTGTCACTGAAATGATGGGTTTGTTAAAGTGTGCATGTCCTGTTTATACAACATAAGGGTGGGTGGGAGGGCCCAAGGACAATTCCATCTTGCACCTCTTTATTCTTTAGTTTATCTTTGCATCATGTGATGTTTGGGGCCAATTTTTTAAGTGTCATCCTGTCTGACACTGCAGTGCCACTCCTAGATGGGCCAGGTGTTTGTGCCGGGCCACTTGGGTGGCATAGCTTAGTCATCCAGCGACCTTGGTGCAAATTTTAGGACTAAAAATAATATTGTGAGGTGTGAGGTGTTCAGAATAGACTGGAAATGAGTGGAAATTATGGTTATTGAGGTTAATAATACTATGGGATCAAAATTACCCCCAAATTCTATGATTTCAGCTGTGTTTAAGGGTTTTTTTTTTAAAAAAACACCCGAATCCAAAACACACCCGAATCCGACAAACAATTTTAAGGGAGGTTTTGCCAAAATGCGTCCGAATCCAAAACACGGCCGCAGAACCGAATCCAAAACCAAAACACAAAACCCGAAAAATGTCCGTTGCACATCTCTAATTTCTACCACAGACTGGAGAACCAGATACCAGAAGAAAAAGTTAAAGAAACTGAAAGCTATCCACTTGACTTCAAGTTCCAGAACTTGTCTTCAATCCATCCTGCAGCACCTGAGATTACACTGAGTAGTAGCCAGACACAGGACCTCATTCAGTAAGGATTGCAGTTGCTGTGATCAAATAGTTGCCACCCAGAAATAACAAAAAAACAAAAACTCCCATTGCAGAAATTGTGAATGCATTGCAATATGCGGACTGATCACAGAACCATACGCAATTACCAGAACATTGCAGATTTTTCTTATCTGCGGCATGCAAGGTCATCCACAATTCTTACGACACAAGAGGCCGGAAGTGGTCATTGCTGACATCAGAGGGCCTCCTTAAAAACGCCTGGGCACGACTCGATTTTTTCAGACACACCCAGAAAAAAGTAGGTTTTCACCCAGAAATGCCAGCTTCCTGTCAATCAGCGTCTGTATTGCAAATCACAATGTGTACACATTTTCTGTCACTATTATTACTCACGTGTGCACAATTCGAACGCTGCACATGCACACAGTCGTTTGATAATTTGCCAGATTGCGATTTGCAAATTTTGCAATCCTTACTGAATAAGGTCCATAGTGCTAATGATATGTATTTTAATCAATTAGTAGCTGCATGCCTTCATAGAAGTCACAGCAGGAACTAGAAGCAGCTAGGAACTGTTTGTTAGTGAGCGGCTGGTCACATAAGGACATACATTCCGACATCCTTGCTGCTCTCTACGAGAGAGAGCAGCCATGTCAGCTCAGCAGGGGGGCGGGACAGGACTATGACACACATAAGAGGTGGGGTGGAGTTGGAACAGGGGCGGGGTTATCACAGCACATACTTTAAGCCACGCCCCCTGCTGATGACATGATTCAGCAAGAATAGCAACATCGACTGGCCGGACCGCCCATTTTACTCACTAAGTGTGCAGCCGGGCAGGGGGGGACTTTAAAATTTGTGAGACTTACCTGCTCTTCCGGGGGGCTGGGAGGGTTACCCGATTTTCGGGAGCCTCCCAGCCATTCTGGGAGAGTAGGCAAGTATGTATAAGGAGCCAGTAGCGGATCTTGCCACGGGCAAGCAGGTCTTTTGCCCGGTATGTCGCCTTCCGGAGGGCGCTGGCGCCATCCGGAGGGCACCGCACCACGGCAAGATTCGCCACTGCTGTGCCCTCCGCTGCCCCCTGTGTCCCCCCGGCTGTGCCTCCTGTGAAGGAAACTAGACGTGTAGCGTCTAGTTTCCCTTCGTGGAGAGGACCTTTGCTGAGTGGTGCGCGATGACGTCATCGCGCACCACACAGCAAAGGTCCTCTCCACGAAGGGAACTAGACGCATAGTATCTAGTTTCCCTTCGCGGAGAGGACCTTTTGCTGTGCGGTGCGCGATGACGTCATCGCGCACCGCTCAGCATTTTAGCCGAGCTACTACTGTACAGGGGGCGTGAATGACCACTCCCCCTGTATTAAGCCACGCCCCCGTTTCCTGCTTAGGGCGCAGAGCGGGCTTGAACCGGCCCTGTAAGGAGCCAGGCCTTAGGAAGGCTGACAATTACCTGTGGAGGGGCACCTAACAGATAACAGCATAATAACCACCATTTCTGCTGAGCTGAATAAGACCCCTTTCTAATGCCTCATTCAGAAAAACAAACTACGCCCATTTGTCAAAACTAAGAGCAGTTAACCACTTTCAACAACAACAAAGACTTATCAGCATAAATTCTCCACAGACTGATTTGTATATATGTCTAACAAGGTTAAAAAGTTTAGCGGACAGTGAAATAAAATGACAACTGTAACCAGCACCTACAAGAAGGAGAACATTTAGATATCACAGCAGTTCTAAGAATATAGAAATCTTAAAACCACAATTTTTAATGGATATTTTTACCTCTGACAGCAATACAAGAAAGCGGAACTTTGCAAATAAATTAGCCACTATTAATTGAGTATAGTTTAAACTATGACTTCTAAGGGTATCTGTACAAGATCACCGCAGTCAGGAGACAGACGCTGGGAGCCCGACTACCGGCGGCAAACGCAGTGTGTGTCTCCTTGTGGGCTCGCTGCACTCGCCATGCTTCACTCGCCATTCTTCGGGCCCGGTGGCAACCTCAATTCGCCACAGGCTTCTATTCCCATCCGGGTGGTGGCATGGACCACCACCCAAGATGGGTAACCAGCCGGCGGTCAGGACTCCGACCGCTGGTATTTCAACTGGTGTCAGGATTCCGGCATCAGTATTCTGACCACCAGGATCTTGACAGGTGGTCAATTGACTGCCTCCCCTTCCAAGTAAATGCAATGAAGTAATGCATAGGCCCTTTCACATGTACAGTAACTCATCCTGAGCAACAACTTGCAGCATATAAGCTTGTAAAACTAGATACTGTAGCAAAACTATATATGTGCACCACATGTAAAGACACAAGTGAACTTTATTACTGCAAATATATTTTGGTGTTATAGTCAGGGGCCCTAGAATGATTTCACGCTGGGGGGCCAAGTTCGAATTTCATTCCGGCATCCCTGCTGTGGTGCCGGTCTCCTCTCCTTCTCCCCCCCCCCCCTTCCCCCACATCGGTGCTTACTTCTGCAGCCCCGTAAGCGTCTTCAACTTTAAAAGTAGTGTGCTGCCGCAGGGTGCGGTGTCCCCTCTTCTGTACTAGCTGGCTGTCTCTTCACTGGTGATGCATTACTTGGAGGAGGCGTGGCATTCCGGGCCACAGCCACGCCTCCTCCCAGTAATGCATCATCAGTGAAGAGACAGCATTATTCTTTGTATCATTTCTGCTGAAATACTTGCAGCAATGCATTTGGTAACACATTTCTATGATGGATGAATATCTATTTATGTAAAGAAAAGAAGATTTGTGTTACCAGGTCCAGGTAAATGCTCCTTATCTCTCTGATGAAACAAGATGAAAACATAAACCTAGAAACACAACTGTTGGGGTATCACAATTGTGATGTGGTTTTCGAGTCAGTAGTGCTTAACTCTAACCTCACCCTAACTCTGGATTACATACATATTCCCACCGGGTGGGATGCAGACTTTCAGCAGTGCTATTTTTGTAGGAAAATAGGTTCAGGAACTGTAGGTGGGATAGTGGTGGGTGGGGATGTGGGAGGAGCATCAATTGGGGCATAAACTTTTTTTAAACACATAATGCCCCCAATAGTACTATATATACACATACTGCCCCCAGTAGTGTCATAAGTACACATAATGCCCCCAGTAGTGTATAGATACACACAATGTCCCCAGTAGGGCTAGTTATACAATGCTCCCAGTATGTCCAGTTACACAATGCCCCCAGTAGAGTCAGTTAAATAACGTCCCCAGTAGGGCCAGTTACGCAATGCCCTCAGCAGCACCAGTTGCACAATGCCCTCAGTAGGGTTAATTACACAATGCCCCCAGAAGGACCAGTTACACAATGCCCTCAGTAGCACCAGTTACACAAAGCCCCCAGTAGGGCCAGTTACACAATTCCCTCAGTAGCGCCAGTTAGACAGTGTCCTCAGTAGGGCTAGTTACACAATGCCCTCAGTAGGACCAGTAATATAATGCCCCCAGTAGCACCAGTTACACAATGCCCTCAGTAGTGCCAGTTACACAATGCCCTCAGTAGGACCAGTTATATAATGCCCCCAGTAGCACCAGTTACACAATGCCCTAAGTAGTGCCAGTTACACAATGCCCTCACTAGCGTCAATTAGACAGTGCCCTCGGTAGCACCAGTTACACAATGCCCCTAGTAGTGCCATCAAAGGGGTCATTCAGGAGACAAGTGCCACACATGAAGGAGGGAAAAGGTGCAGGTTGGGGGCTTTGCCATGATCTGTTTGAACCTTCCTCATACAGGACTACAGGAGCCCCCTAATGGGGCATGTATGCTTTGAATGGTGTGTAAGGTGGGATGGTGGGGATAAGGTAGAGTGCCCAGGTCAGCAGCACTCATCACCCCTGCAGGAGCCGAAAAAATAAGATATATTTCCATGGGCTACTCTTGTCAGAGAGAAAACGTGCCTAACCAGGCTGTATCACATGAGCAATAGAGCATACAGCGCTAATATGGTCACAAAGGAGATGAGGTGGTCAGTACAATACACATATTTCTGCTGCGGGGTACACTGGGCTCCACAGGGAATGCCATTGGGGGTGTAGAGTAGGATCTTGATCTGAGGCATCAACAGGCTAAAAGCTTTGACTATTCCCAGAATGCATAGCACCGCCTCCTCTATAACCCCGACTCCATGCAAAGGAGCTCAGTTTTGTAGTTGGTGCCATGCAGTGCAGGCATACAACAAGGGGGCTGCTCCAGCAGCTCTGAGAACTTTTTAAAGTGAAAAATGAAGACTTCAAGGGCTGCAGAAGAGGCACTGTGAGTATTAGATGTCAGTCAGACATCTCCTGCTGCAGCTCCATCACCTCCCCCAGCAACGCTGTATACTCCCGCATCCTGGTTGCCAGGTACTTACAGCGGAGGCTCTGGTTTTCCTCTGTTAGTCACATACACCACCGCTGCTCTCCTGGATCGCGTGGCCACACTCAGGGAGGAGGTAAGTGGGTCCCCCAGATGGGACCCGCTAGAAATCTCGATCCGGCGTGGCCGGTGAGAGGTGGGCTGCGCTCGCTAATGTGGACACTGTGGCAGTACAGGGACACCACTAGACCACCAGGGCAGGGGCACAGGTCGGTTTGACAGAAAAAAACTTTTCAGTCAGGCCCACAGTACCCGGTGCTGAAGTCCAGCGAGGGGATAAGGCTCTGACCTGTAGCCCCCTCCCCCTGCCCCAGGGCACCATTTAGAGTAAATGTTCCTGCCCTGGAGCTGCATATCTCTCTCTCCCTCACTCCCTGTCAGCGTTTGGGCGCCATTAGGACAAGCTGCGCTGATCCTGGGACTGTTTGGGCAAATCCTCCTCTGTAAAGCTGTCTGCATGTCAGCGCTGTGCATTTTACAGGACAGTTAAGTATTCTACATGTCTGCTGACAGTGTTAGTTAAGAAAGAGTGCATTTAGTCATGGTTATGCAGTACAAGTACCCTGTGATATACATCCAGTCTTTACTGTGCATTGTTATATCTATTGAATATATAGCTATACTTAGTATTACTCTGTATTGCAAGTCTAGGTGGTCATTCCAACTTGATCGCTCGCTGCTGATTTTCGCAGTGCAGCGATCAGGTGGAAAATGCGCATGCACATGGTACGCAGCGCGCATGCGCTAAGTAATTTAACACAAAACTTAGTAGTTTTACTGTAGCTCGAGCAATGTTTTTCATTCGCTCGAGTGTTCGTAGTTTGATTGACAGGAAGTGGTTGTTTCTGGGCGGCAACTCTGCGTTTTCAGTGAGTGTGCTAAAAAACGCAGGCATGCCAGGGAAAAACGCAGGAGTGGCTGTAGAAATGGGGGAGTGGCTGGCCGAACACAGGGCGTGTTTGTGAGGTCAAACCAGGAACCAAACATTCTGCAGTGATCGCAATCTAGGAGTAGGTCTGGAGCTACTCAGAAACTACAGGGAAATATTTAATAGCAGAACTGCTAACCTTTCGTTAGCAGTTCTGCTAACCTAAGATACACTCCCAGAGGGCGGCGGCCTAGCGTGTGCAATGTTGCTAAAAGCAGCTAGCGAGCGATCAACTCGGAATGAGGGCCCTAGTGCAGTTTTATTGCTTGTCATAATTTCTGCATTGCACATTGTGACTATGTGTGCATGCATATAGCTGCTGTGTGGCTTCCATTGCGTGTATCTCACTCAGTTTGCTATCCCTATATTCTGTAACCTGAGGGGGGCTAAGTGCGTCAGGTTTATTATTTAATATAGGTGTTCACAGGATATAGCTAATGTGTATTTTTCTCTGTGACTTTTAGTCACCATATACCTCTTGCATTCCCTGTTTGTGATAATACACTGCACAGGGTGTTCTTGTCAGGTATTGTGCTTCTGATATTGTACTGTGTTGCCTTAAATTGAGCTTTCAGGTATGTTGGCTGCAAGTGGCAACGGTGCTGGCGCTGATCCCACATTGCAAGTTGGGGATGCTGCATACACGTTTGAGGAAAACATAGCAGCTGAGGGTTCTGATTCTGGGGGTTCTCTTCCTCCCAGTGGGACTGTGGCAACGAGGGTTCAAAATGACCCATCTTGGGCTACTTTCTCCACGTTACTGAATACGCTGATAACTAGACTTACACCCCCTATGGGACATCCTGTACCGGTGCAACCGCTTATGGTCCCTGCGGTTAATCTGCCATGGGTACAGCAACTGTCCAATCAGTTACAGCAATTGAACCAATCTCTGACTAAATAGAAATCTAACCCTTGCCCGCCTAAGACCAAGGGGTCCTCTAAGCAGGCCATTACTTCCTCACAATCCAACAATGTCCCAGACACCTCGTCTGATGAGGATGGCGTATATACTGATCTGTCAGACACTGATCCTGATACTTCTGATTTGGAATCTGTTTCACAGGTGGATGTTCCTGACTTGTTGGAGGCCATCAGGCTAATTCTTCAAATTACTGATGACCCAGAGCCTGATGCTGCCCCTAAGAAACTGGATAGGTTTAAACATCAGAAAGTGGTTAATCAAGTGTTACCTCACTCTGACCATTTAGTTGACATACGTCAGGAATCCTGGGAAAATCCAGGAAAGATTTTCACGCCTCACAAGAAGATACTGGCTCGCTATCCCCTTGCGGCGGAACTAAGTAAAAATTGGGATACACCCCCACCAGTGGATTCGCAGGTGGCGCGGCTGGTGGTTTCCTCAGATCTGCCTGTAACTACCGTCACATCTCTGACAGAACCGACGGATAAGCGTGTGGAGGGTTGTTTAAAGGCAATCTACACCCTAGCAGGTGCTGCGCATCGGCCCACCATTGCAGCGACATGGGCTGTAGAGGCTATTGAAGCATGGGCTCAGGAGTTGGAAGCTGAGTTGCCTTCCAACGTTTCTGATCATGCCAGACAATGTCTATTGTATATTGTCACAGCTTCTCATTACATTAAGGAGGCGGCTTATGATGCCGATATTCTGGCAGCCAAGGCTTCTACTACGTCCATTTTGGCTCGCCGGATTCTCTGGTTGCAGTCCTGGTCTGTTGATCTGGACTCTAAGAAAACCCTGGAGGTGCTCCCTTTTAAGGAAGACATTCTTTTTGGAGAAGACCTCAACAAGATAGTGGCTGACTTAGCTTCTGCTAAAACAGCTTGTCTACCTAGTACTGCTCCTTCAGTACCGAAGGCTAAGAGTACTTCCTTACGCTCCTTTCGTCCATTAGGGAAAGCAAAGGGTTAGGCGTACCTGAAACAGGCGCGCACTTCCAAGCCCACTAAGCTCAAGTGCAAACGAGCCTGGGCTGCCCATCAGCCTGCTTCCAAAGCTGACAAGCCTGCTGCATGACAGAGCAGGCCTCCCTCTGGGGGATCCCAGTGTGGGGGGCCGACTTCTAGGGTTTACCCAGGAATGGTTGAAGACCACTTCAGATGCCTGGGTACGGGAAGTCGTCACTCGAGGTTACGCCGTATCCTTCAAGAATCGTCCCCCTTTATTGATTTTGCCTGACAGATGTCCCTTCGGAGTATGATTTGTCAGTTCCGCACTAGCAGTGCACTATAAAGCTACACTTAAATATAAATAGATATAGAAATAACCAATATAAATAGTGCTAATAGCCAAGTCTTTAAGTAGCACTTTACTTATTGGTGGTGCTCCCAAAATGCTTTTGTAGATTAACTACATATATAGGAAAAGGAAAGGAAAGACAAAAGAAATCCTTTTTGGGAGCACTCTTATTTTTAATTAATAATGGTCAATCAAGACAGTATGATGATGTGATAATGGATAATCTAAAACGTAACATTTATTCTGTTCCCATTAAAATATCGACCAGTGTGGTCCAATGTAGTTGTAATCTCTATCTTAGTTTGTAGAATAAGAAATAGAAAGGTGAAATATAAGATATATAGTGAGAGTGAGCAGCATAAAACTGCTCCACCAGTGTTATTCAGAATGAAAATTAGGTGATCATCTTGGTGATATCCACAGTGCCTGGTATTCCTAGGTGGTCCCCCTTCAAAGTACTAACCAGGTCTATCCTATCAGCTTCCGAGATAGAAGATCGGGCTACTTTCAGGATAGTACGACCTTGAATAGTAAAGATGATGTATGAAGGAAGAGAGAACCCACTTCTGCTGTCTGTACTCTGCCTGTTACTCGTTACTGGATCAATTTGCCCCAGGCTTTTCCAGATGAGAGAGTGTTGGAAAGGAGAACCATCACCTGTCTTATTATGGAATAAGTAATCCTTTTCTTTGGATATAAGACAGAGCAAGAGAAAGAAAGAAGAAGGAACCACTTCTGCTTTCTGTTGTGACGGCAAAATGTACGCTGAGAAGGGCAAGGCCCTTGTCAACACTGCCGTCAGCCAGATGAGAGAGTGATGGAAAAAAGGTCCAGCTTGAAACAAAGTATGGGAGGAGTCAATACTGGATAACTTGGTAGGAATAATTCATTCAAAAAAAACATCCCAATTTCATTTGTAGCTAATCACCTTTTAGTTTACTGGATAAATATACCCAGTGACAACAATAATTATTAAACTGATAATTAAACTGATGTAACTAGATCCACTAAAGTACACATTAAGATGTTGTTATATATCATAGACATTAATCAATTTGCATATGGTGATAGTTCCAATTAGAAATAGTCACATTTTGATGTTATTATATATCATAGATATTAATCAATCTGCATATAGTGATGGTTCCAATTAGAGATAATCAGATTAATTTTGGCAAAGTCTGTGGAGATAAATAAGATTATATTCACCTAGACAAAAATTGAAGGAATGAATTGTTAAGTAACAAAGAAACACACATAAGAACACTGGACTCTCACATATATAAAGAAGTAAATATATAAAAAATGAATGAAACACTGTTGCTGAAAAGTCTTCAAAACACAAAGTCTGCAGAGTGAGGTCAGAAATTCATTTATCCTTCATTAGATAGCACAGCGCTGCAGTGCCTATATCATCAAGCATTGTTATGCTAATTAATTCATTCGAAGGATTATTGTCCTCAGTTCGTACAACTAAAAATTGAATCTATATAATTCTGACACCTTCATTTGTTAATATAAACAGTCATAAATTAGTGCTTTCTGCAGAAGAGAATAGTACAATACTACAGAAGCTATATTATTCAAGCATTAATATGCTGAGGAATTAAGGATCATTATCCCCTGCTAGCATAGCTGGAAAATTGAATCTATGAAAAATCTGACACATTCATTTGTTGATATAGACAGTCATAGAATAGTACTTTCTGCAGAGGAAAAAAGTGTAACATAGAAATAAAATGAAACAATGTTGCTTCAAGCACAAAATCATCAGCATTAGTCCAAAAAAACAATTAATTAAATCTTCATTAGATAGCACAGTGCTGCAGAAGCTATATTATCAAACATCATTGAGTTAATTGAATGGTTCGAAGAATCATTATCTTCTGCTGACACTGCTAAAAAATGGGTCTATAAAGTTCTAAAGCATTCATTTGCTGATATAAACAAACATGGAATGGTGCTTTCTGCAAAAGAAGAAAATGGTGCAACCTATAAATCAATTACATATAAAGTGCACCTCTTTAATAATTTTATATAGGGACAGCAGGCGGATAGTATAGGCTGATAAGATTGCTAAATATATACATTAATACATTAGTCCTGCAGGGGGATATATGTGAAAAATCCCTGTTGTCCTCAAAGTTTTGAGGTATGCTGTAGAGAGAGGAAAGGGGAAAGCGAAGCAGATGCCGCCGTGAGTGAATAATTATAGGGTGAGAGACAGTGTATTACCAAACGCCGCTCCAAGCTGCTTCGGATGCCGGCGTGTATCAGTGTCCTCCACTACTCCGGCCGACTCCCAGCTTCCCTCATTTACTTCTGCCGCGCGCCGTCCCGCTGAGGTGCTGCGGCCGCTCGGACCAAGAGGGGGGGCGTGGCCGCACAACGTCCTTTGATGACATCAGTCCCGACGTACGTTTCACCGCTGGGCTTGTTCACGGGAGCCTCAATCCCACAAGCCCAGCCGTGAATTTATAGGGGGTTATGCAAATGAACAATATTAATGATATCATACCAATTCCAGATTCTTATATTAACCATATGGACTAAATTCGGTGCTATTTGGTTTTGGGATGAATGTTTCCAACTCACAAATAGACTTTATTTGACTAATTGGTATGATATCATTAATATTGTTCATTTGCATAACCCCCTATAAATTCACGGCTGGGTTTGTGGGATTGAGGCTCCCGTGAACAAGCCCAGCGGTGAAACGTATGTCGGGACTGACGTCATCAAAGGACGCCGTGCGGCCACGCCCCCCATCTTGGTCCGGGCGGCCGCAGCACCTCAGTGGGACGGCGCACGGCAGAAGTAAATGAGGGAAGTTGGGAGTCGGCCGGAGTAGTGGAGGACACTGATACACGCCGGCATCCGAAGCAGCTTGGAGCGGCATTTGGTAATACACGGTCTCTCACCCTATAATTATTCACTCACGGCGGCATCTGCTTCGCTTTCCCCTTTCCTCTCTCTACAGCATACCTCAAAACTTTGAGGACAACAGGGATTTTTCACATATATCCCCCTGCAGGACTAATGTATTAATGTATATATTTAGCTATCTTATCAGCCTATACTATCCGCCTGCTGTCCCTATATAAAATTATTAAAGAGGTGCACTTTATATGTAATTGATTAATAGGTTGCACTATTTTCTTCTTTTGCAGAAAGCACCACTCCATGTTTGTTTATATCAGCAAATGAATGCTTTAGAACATTATAGACCCATTTTTTAGCAGTGTCAGCAGAAGATAATGATTCTTTGAACCAATCAATTAACTCAATGATGTTTGATAATATAGCTTCTGCAGCACTGTGCTATCTAATGAAGATTTAATTCATTGGTTTTTTTGGACTAATGCTGCTGATTTTGTGCTTGAAGCAACATTGTTTCATTTTATTTCTATGTTACACTTTTTTCCTCTGCAGAAAGTACTATTCTATGACTGTCTATATCAACAAATCAATGTGTCAGATTTTTCATAGATTCAGTTTTCCAGCTATGCTAGCAGGGGATAATGATCCTTTGAATTAATTCCTCAGCATATTAATGCTTGAATAATATAGCTTCTGCAGTATTGTACTATTCTCTTCTGCAGAAAGCACTAATTTATGACTGTTTATATTAACAAATGAAGGTGTCAGAATTCTATAGATTCAATCTTTAGTTGTACGAACTGAGGACAATAATCCTTCGAATGAATTAATTAGCATAACAATGCTTGATGATATAGGCACTGCAGCACTGTGCTATCTAATGAAGAATAAATGAATTTCTGACCTCACTCTGCAGACTTTGTGTTTTGAAGACTTTTCAGCAACAGTGTTTCATTCATTTTTTATATATTTACTTCTTTATATATGTGAGAGTCCAGTGTTCTTATGTGTGTTTCTTTGTTACTTAACAATTCATTCCTTCAATTTTTGTCTAGGTGAATATAATCTTATTTATCTCCACAGACTTTGCCAAAATTAATCTGATTATCTCTAATTGGAACCATCACTATATGCAGATTGATTAATATCTATGATATATAATAACATCGAAATGTGACTATTTCTAATTGGAGCTATCACCATATGCAAATTGATTAATGTCTATGATATATGACAACATCTTAATGTGTACTTTAGTGGATCTAGTTACATCAGTTTAATTATCAGTTTAATAATTATTGTTGTCACTGGGTATATTTATCCAGTAAACTAAAAGGTGATTAGCTACAAATGAAATTGGGATGGTTTTTTTGAATGAATTATTCCTACCAAGTTATCCAGTATTGACTCCTCCCATACTTTGTTTCGAGCTGGACCTTTTTTCCATCACTCTCTCATCTGGCTGACGGCAGTGTTGACAAGGGCCTTGCCCTTCTCAGCGTACATTTTGCCGTCACAACAGAAAGCAGAAGTGGTTCCTTCTTCTTTCTTTCTCTTGCTCTGTCTTATATCCAAAGAAAAGGATTACTTATTCCATAATAAGACAGGTAATGGTTCTCCTTTCCAACACTCTCTCATCTGGAAAAGCCTGGGGCCAATTGATCCAGTAACGAGTAACAGGCAGAGTACAGACAGCAGAAGTGGGTTCTCTCTTCCTTCATACATCATCTTTACTATTCAAGGTCGTACTATCCTGAAAGTAGCCCGATCTTCTATCTCGGAAGCTGATAGGATAGACCTGGTTAGTACTTTGAAGGGGGACCACCTAGGAATACCAGGCACTGTGGATATCACCAAGACGATCACCTAATTTTCATTCTGAATAACACTGGTGGAGCAGTTTTATGCTGCTCACTCTCACTATATATCTTATATTTCACCTTTCTATTTCTTATTCTACAAACTAAGATAGAGATTACAACTACATTGGACCGCACTGGTCGATATTTTAATGGGAACAGAATAAATGTTACGTTTTAGATTATCCATTATCACATCATCATACTGTCTTGATTGACCATTATTAATTAAAAATAAGAGTGCTCCCAAAAAGGATTTCTTTTGTCTTTCCTTTCCTTTTCCTATATATGTAGATGTCCCTTCAGATCAGGTAAAGGCAAAGACTCTTCACTCGGTGGTACAGTCCCTCCTGGACACAGGAGTGGTAGTACAGGTGCTTTTGGCTCAGAGAGGCAAGGAGTACTATTCACTGCTGTTTCTTGTCCCGAAACCGAATGGGTCCTCCCAGCCCATTCTCAACCTCAAGGAGGTGTCTCTCCTCCCGATAAACATTCTGGAAATGCGGGCAGTGTTCAATGCGTTGACACTGGCCCAGCATGTAATACAGAACAGACCTGTTCAAGTACAATCGGATAATGCCACCACGGTGGAATACATAAATCATCAAGGCAGTACTCGAAGCCGTATGACAATGGGAAGTATCAAGGATTCTTCAGTGGACAGAGCGCCATCTGCCAGCCATATCGGCAGTGTTTATTCTGGGGGTCCTGAATTGGGAAGCGTATTTTCTCAGTCGTTAGGACGTACATGCCGGAGAATGGAGCCTCCATCAGAAGTATTTCAACTCCTAGTGGACAAGTGGGACCTGATGGCGTCTCAACACAATCACAAGGTTCCGGTCTTCGGATCAAGGACTTGGGAACCTCACCTCAAGCAGCGTTCGTGGATGCACTGGCAATTCCATGGAACTTTCAACTGCCATAGGTGTTCCCTCCGGTGTCACTCCTGTCCAGAGTAGTAAGGAAGTTCAAGCAAGAAGGAGGAATCCTACTTCTCATCGCTCCCGCGTGGCCCAGATGGCATTGGTTCTCAGACCTTCAGGGTCTCTTGATATAGCATCCCCTTCTCCTTCCACAGCGCCCAGATCTCCTCGTTCAGGACTCTTGTGTGTATCAGGATTTGGCCTGGTTGGCCTTGATGGCGTGGCTCTCGAAGCTTCCATCTTAAGGGCCAAAGGATTTTCTGAGGCGGTCATTCAAACCATGTTGAAGGCCCGGAAACCGTCTTCTGCTCAGATTTATTATAGGGTCTGGAATTCTTACTTTGCTTGGTGTGCATCTCACAATTATGATGCCTACAAGTTTAGCATGGCCAAACTTTTGGCCTTTCTACAACAGGGCCTGGACTTGGGCCTTCATCTGGCCTCCATAAAGGTTCATATTTCTGCCTTGTCGGTTTGGTTCCAGAGAAAATTTGCGACTATACCCTATGTTCATACATTCACTCAGGGTGTGTTGCGGATTCAACCTCCTTATGTCCCACTTGTGGCTCCTTGGGACTTGTCGTGGTTATGGAGGTATTGCAAGGGTCTCCGTTTGAGCCTCTTGAATCAGCAGACCTTAAGTGGCTTTCCCTTAAGGTGTTGTTTCTGCTGGCTATTGCCTCTGCTAGACGTGTGTCGGATTTGGGAGCCCTATCTTGTAGGTCCCCCTATCTGATTTTTCACTGTGACCGGGCAGTTCTTAGAATGCGTCCCGGGTTTCTACCTAAGGTGGTGTCTTCTTTCCACCTTAATCAGGAGATTGTGGTTCCGGCCTTTGTCTCTCCTGATCTGTCTTCCAAAAAGTAGTCATGTATCTATGTGAAGAGAACTGCCTCTATTTGTTCTGTTTGGTTTTCACAAACATGGCTGGCCTACTCACAAGCAGACCTTGGCCAAATGGATTAGAATGGTGATTACACATGCTTATGTACAGTCCTGCTACAATAAAGGCCCATTCTACTTGCTCTGTTGGACCTTCTTGGGCGGCCCGCCGTGGTGCGACCCTTGAACAATTAGTAAGGTGGCTACGTGGTCCTCAGTGAACACGTTCATAAGGTTCTATGCCTTTGATACTTCCGCCTCCCAGGATGCTTCCTTTGGATGCCGGGTTCTTGTGTCCGCTACAGTGCATCCCCTCCCATAGTGAACTGCTTTAGGACATCCCCAATGTCATTCCCTGTGGAGCCCAGTGTAACCCGCAGCAGAAAATGAGATTTCTGGTAAGATCTTACTGTTGTTAAATCCCTTTTTGCGAGGTAAACTGGGCTCCACATGGAGCCCACCCTGACCCACTTAGCTTCTTTGGGTTGGTATGGCATTAGCCACTGACACTTTCTCCTGTCGTGAGAATGTGGTGTATGTGGCTACTGACGGTTGTCGTCTCTTTTACCTGCTACTGCATTGGACTGGTTAACAAAAACTGAGCTCCTGTGCACAGAGGCGGGGTTATAGAGGAGGCGGCGCTATGCATTCTGGGAACAGTCAAAGCTTTTAGCCTGTTGGTGCCTCGGATCAATATCCTACTCTACACCCCCAACGTCATTCCCTGTGGAGCCCAGTGTACCTCACAGAAAGAGATTTAACAACAGTAAGTTCTTATTATAAATCTAATTTAATTAAACATTCAGAGCAAGATTCAATAGTCACAAAATAGTTAAAAATAGGATTTTAATTACCTACCAGTAAATCCTTTTCTCTTAGTCCGTAGAGGAAATTGGGGTCCATTTAGTACCATGGGGTATAGACAGGTCCACTAGGAGCCATGAGCACTTTAAGAATTTGATAGTGTGGTCTGGCTCCTCCCGCTATGCCACTCCTACCAGACTCAGTCTAGGAAACTGTGCCCGAGGAGATGGACATACTTTTAGAGAAGGATAAATAAGGATAGTGGTGAGATTACGAACCAGCACACACAACAAGAGGAAAGCCAAGCTAATCAAACTTGAAACAGGAACAGCTATGGCTGAACCAACATTTCCTAACTAAGTAACAGTGCAGGAAGAACAAAGCATTGGGCGGCCGCCCAGTATCCTCTATGGACTACGAGAAAAGGATATACCGGTAGGTAATTAAAATCTTATTTTCTCTTACATCCTAGAGGATACTGGTGTCCATTTAGTACCATGGGGATGTACCAAAGCTCCCAAACCTTGTGGGAGAGTGCTGAGGTTCCGGCAGAACTGATTGACCAAACTGAAGGTCCTCAGAGGCCAAAGTATTGTACTTGTAGAACTTAGCAAATGTGTTCGAACCTGACCAAGTAGCTGCTTGGCAGAGCTGTAAAGCTGAGACACCCTGGGCAGCTGCCCAAGAAGAACTCACGACCTAGTAGAGTGGGCCTGTACAGATGTTTTACATGGCAAACTTGCCATGGAATAAGCATGTCTATCTTTCTGTGATGAGCTCTTCTTTTCACATACATCTTCAAAGCCCTCACAACATCCAAAGACTTTGAGGTAGCAGAGGTGTCAGTGACAACCAGAACCACAATAGATTGGTTGATGTGAAACGCAGACACCACCTTAGGAATAAAATTGCCGACGAGTTCTGAGTTCAGCTCTGTCCTCATGGAAATTTAAATAGGGACTCTTGTGAGACAACGCCCCTAGTTCCAACACACGTCTTGCTGAAGCCAAGGCCAACAGTGTGACAGCCTTCCATGTAAGATATTTTCCATCCACCTCTTATTGCGGCTCAAACCAGTCCGATTGGAGGAAATGCAGCACCACATCGAGATCCCAAGGTGCCGTGGGAGGCATGAAAGGAGGTTGGATGTGCAGAACACCTTTCAAGAACGTCTGGACCTCAGGGAGAGAAGCCAACTGTTTCTGAAAGAAAATGGAAAAAGGCCGAAATCTGGACTTTTATGGACCCACATCCACTCCAGCTTGTAGAAAAAGCAGGAAACGTCCTAGATGGAATTCCACGGCAGAAAATGTTCTGCTCTCACACCAAGAGACGTATTTCTTCCAAATACGATGGTAATGTTTAGACGTTACCCCTTTGCTGGCTTGGATCATAGTCGGGATAACCTGGTTAGGGATCCCTCTCTTGGCTATAATTAGCCATTCAGCTTCCATGCCATCAAACGTAGTCTCGGTAAGTTCTGATAGACGAATGGGCCCTGTTGCAGAAGATCCTCACAAAGAAGTAGAGGCCATGAATCTTCGAGGAGCATCTCCAGAAGGTCCGAATACCAGGCCCATCTTGGCCAGTCCAGATCAATTAGAATTGCTTGAACCTTTTCCCTTTTTATTCTTTTTAGAATTCTTGGGATCAGAGGAAGAGGAGGAAACATGTACCCCATCTGATAGACCCATGGAGTCGTCAGAGCGTCTACCGCCACTGCCTGTGGGTCTCTCTTCTGGAACAATACCGCTTGAGCTTCTTGTTGAAACAAGAAACCATCATGTCGATCTGTGGATATCCCCATTGACTTGTCAAGCACCTGAACACTTCCAGGTGAAGGCCCCACTCCCCCGGGTGCAGGTCATGTCTGCTGAGGAAGTCTGCTTCCCAGTTGTCTACTACCGGAATGAAGACCGCTGACAATGCCACAGCATTTCTCTCTGCCCAGAGGAGAATTCTTGACACCACTGACATTGCTACTCTGCTTTTCGTTCCACCCTGTCGGTTTATGTACGTTACTGCCGTCACATTGTCCGACTGGACATGAATGGCCTGATCTTGAAGAAGATGTGAGGCCTGCAGAAGGGCGTTGTATATGGCCTGGAGCTCCAGAATGTTAATTGGAAGGACGACTTCCTGACTTGACCATCTTCTTTAAAACTGCACCCCCTGAGTGACTGCTTCCCTACCTCTGAGGCTTGCGTCTGTGGTAAGCAGAATCCAGTTCTGAATTCTGAACCTCTGACCATCGATGAGGTGAGAAGTCTGTAGCCACCACAGAAGGGAGATCCTGTCTTTTGGCAACAGATGGATCCTCTGGTGCATGTGAAGATGCAATCCGAACCATTTGTCCAACAGATCGAGCTGGAAGGGTCTTGCGTGAAACCTTCCGTATTGAAGAGCCTCGTAAGAGGCCACCATTTTGCCCAGAAGGCAAATGCACAGATGCACTGATATCCAGGTTGGCTTCAGGACATTCCGTACCACTGACTGGATTACTAATGCCTTTTCCAATGGCAGGAACACCTTCTGCGACTCCGTATCCAGTATCATTCCCAGGAATGGAAGCCTCCATGTTGGCTCTATGTGAGATTTCAGAAGGTTCAGAATCCACCCATGATCCTGTAGAAGTTTGATTGAGAGAGCAATGCTGTCCAGCAACCTTTCCCTGGACATAGCCTTTATCAGAAGATCGCCCAGTACGGAATTATGTTCACTCCCTGTTTGCGGAGTAGAAACATCATCTCTGCCATCACCTTGGAGAACACACTCAGTGCCGTGGAGAGACCAAATGGCAGGGCCTGGAACTGGTAGTGACAGTCCTGCAGTGCAAACCGTAGATAAGCCTTGCCTCTTGTGAAACTGGTTAGCCTGATTTGAAGAATCTGTAAGGTGTGAGCTCTTGGAAGTCCAGTCTGTAGCCCTGGGAAATAAGATTTATGACCCAGGGATCCTGGCACAAATTTGACCAGATCTGACTGAAGAATTGTAGGCGTGCTCCCACCTGACAGCCTTCCAGGCATTGCAGTCCACCGTCAGCCTGAAGTCTTTGAAGAAGCAGAGCCTGAGCTCTGTTCCTGAGCACCTGCTGTTGCTGGTTTGCGTGGTTAACCTCTTGCACTGCTGGAGGACGTAGAAGCACCTCTGAATTTAACTACTTTAAGGACTGTAACTTACAAGCTGAATAAGTCTACTTGGTTGGGGGGGCTGCGGAAGGAAGAAACGTAGACTTATCCGCAGTAGCTGTGGAGATCCATTTGTCTAATTCTTCTCCAAACAAGGCCTCTTCTGTGAATGGTAGGCCTTCCACGCCTTTCCCGGAATCCGCATCAGCAGTCCACTGGCGTAGCAACAAGCCCCTGCGTGCCAACACTGCCATAGTGGTGGTGCGTGCGTTAAGCACTCCTATTTCCTTTATGGCTTCCACCATAAAGTTCGCAGAGCCCTGTATATGCTGTAGAAGATAGACAACATCCCCCTAGACAAGGAATCTAACCCCTTAATTAGGTTACCTGACCATTTAGCAATAGCTTTAGTGATCCATGCACATGCAATAGTGGGTCTTTGGGACACCCCAGCAGCTGTGTACAATGATTTGAGTGTAGTCTCAATTTTATGATCAGCCGTGTCTTTCAGGGAGGCTGCACCAGGAACAGGCAATACAATTTTACGTGACAGCCTAGAGACTGATACGTCCACTATCGGTGGATTTTCCCATTTTTTTCCTATGCTCCAGAGGAAAAGGAAAAGATGAGCGCAACCTTTTAGGGATCTGAAACTTCTTATCAGGATTAACCCATGATTCTTCAAACAGGGTATTCAATTCCTTTGACACAGGAAAAGTAACTGAGAACTTCTTTTTTACATTAAAATAAGATTCCTCACACTCCTCTGACACCTTATCAGGAATATGCAGAACATCTCTGATATCCTCTATAAGAGCCTCTATTCCCTGTGACAGAGCTGCATCCCCCCCCCCCCCCCACCGAGTCCACCTCACCCTCCTAGCTATCTGACCTGTCAGAGTCAGACTGCAGGATATGGGCCAGAGATCGCTTTTGCGGACAAATGGGATGGGACTGAGATGCGGTTTTGGGAACTGAGTCTCTGTTCATAAAATCATCCACAGTTTGTTTTAAGTATTGCATCTCTTTCTCATTGCGGGACAATTTTGTAGAAAAAGTTGAGATCATTCCTTAATAGAATTAACCCATTCCGGTTCAGCCCCGCTGGCCTGAGTACCCTGAGTACCCAGTAGTGAGCCCCCCGGTGAAGAGGAACACTCTGCGGTACAAGACACGCACTCTCTGCCTGACATAATGTAATGTGACAGAGCACACACAGGAAAAGGTTAAGCACAATAAACCCACAAAGAGCCCTTCAGGGAGACACAGAGTTGTTTGGAGCCAGCCCCAACTGCGCCCTTATCGCTAATGCCAAGCGTAGCTGGGTCACAAACTAAGCACCCTGATAGGGGACTTAGTGCACTAGTAATCGCTCCCCCCTGCTATGACCCCCAGGTACTGCTGAGGTAATGTGGAGTCACACTGGAGGAGCTGCGTGTCCCTGTCCTGTCAGCGTCTGTGTCTACTGCAGAGGGAAAATGGTGCTGGTGAGCTGCTGGATCCTTTCATAGTGGAGCCCCACCCCTTCAATGACACACGGTCTTCCCGCCTTTTTGTGCCAGTATGGGTACTGTGTACCATGGACCTATATATAACAATATGCTCATCTGCATATGTGATTGATTCTGACCATCTCATCCCATAGTATGACCAAATATTGACAGACAATATTACATGTACTATACCTTTTTCAAATATACAATTATATATGTAGTAGCCATATTGATATTCCTAATGTACTAATCAAGAAAAGATTTTCATATAATGGGGTCACATGACCGCTATTTCTCAGATTAAAATATACTGAATGAAAAACATGGAACAGTGCTCAGTTCATTTTAACCTTAATAGGTAATGTGGGAACAAGTGGAGGTGGAATCCACATCATCATGGTGTCCCTTCAATTAGGATCTCCACCTCCTCATTGTTATGGATATGGTCCATCTGGACCAGTGTGCAGAACAAAGTAAAGTTACGTCATGTCACTGAACTGTGCCCAGGTGCGCACAGGGAGTGACGCAATGGTGAAGAAACAACAATGCTGCGCCATCCTGCCACGCCCGGACGCACACATGCAGCGATGCGGCATGGAACGCCATGACCCTATGCGTTACCTCGATGTTATTAACACTGGCTTTAATAATAAATGGTCATCCCTGGAATGGCTACTCGTGGCGGTCAATACGTAAACATGCCAACCATAATGCCAATCAGGGATGATCTATTCTCGAAACAATAAGTAAATATCTCCCAATATTTACAATTTTATCACCTGCCTAAGGGCAACAATCCTAATATACAATTCATATATAGAATAGATGATATAGATATTAATTTATATTCATCTTATTTTCTCATTTTCTTATTTTCTTATTGCCTTATCTAAAAGTGCATATATCCTGATATTTCAATATTATGAACCACATAAGATATATAAATAAATGTATACAGATGGATCTTCAGGATCTAAGATCATGAACAAACATATGTATAGTATAATACATTCCCATTTGTAACAACCAGGAAACAAAGGGAGGTGAGAAATAAACCAAAATACTTGAACATCCATTATAGTTATTGTTTGCATAGAGTTTTGTAGCGATCTCCACCTCTTTTTGTCACCTCAATATGTTTAATTGCCACCAAGTGGAGGGAACTTGGATCACTACCATGGCAGTCCCTAAAATGTCTTGAAACACTGTGTGTATATAATTTATTGATAATATTCTGGTGATGCTCCATGAAGCGCACTTTAATGCTTCTTGTTGTGCGGCCTACAGATCTCTGGTTGCAACCACAGGAACAGAAGATATATAATATATGTTGTATTGCAGTTCTTGAAGCTAGTGAGTTCATACTCTTCCCCATCCTTAACATGAAGGCACAAAGTTTTTCTGGATATATGTTTACAAGTGGTGCATTTGGTAGCACCACATTGATAAAAGCCCTTTGGTCTAACTGGTAACCATATTTCTTGCGGAGTTAATTTCTTAATAAAACTGGGAGCAAGGATATTTTTAAGAGATCTATGTTTTTTTTTAAATACATTTCGGTCTATTTTGTATATGGCCTCGAAGTAGGGCATCTTGGTTCAGAATCCCAAAATTTCTACAAACAATTCTCTTGATCTGCATACTTTCACTATTGTACATGGATATAAAGGCTATATCTTCTTGTTCAGCATTAATGTCTTTGCTTCTACTATTCTTCCTTTTTTTCTCAGATCTGAGCAGGGTCTCTCTACTCAGATCGGATCCTTCATAGCTTTTTTCAAAAGTGAATGAGGGTAACCCCTGGAGCTGAATGCTTCCATCATGGATTCAGCTTGTTCCATGAATTTGGTGTGTTCTGTGCAATTGCATTTTAAATGCAAGAACTGTTCCCTCAGAATATTCTTCTTCCAAAGGGGGTAGTGTGTACTCTGGTAGTGCAGATAGGAATTGGTGGCAGCCTCCTTGTTTTAATTGGAGGTGTACATTTTTCCATCCCTGGCTTCTAGAGTTATGTCCAGGAAGTTGATCGTGAAAGGGTGAAAAGAGTGAGTAAACTGAAGATTAAAGTGATTGGAATTCAAACATGAAACAAAGTGTTGTGCTGATGATAGATCCCCATCCCAAATAATAAACAGATCATCAATGTAGCAGCCATAGAGAACCAGGTTCATGCCAAAGCCTCCGCTCTACACATGGGTGTCCTCAAATAGGCCCATGTAAAGATTGGCATAACCTGGCACAAACCTGGTCCCCATCACCTGCAGATAAAAAGTGTCCATAGACAAAAAAAAAATGTGCTGGAGAATATAAGAAATAGCATCCAACAAGAATAACCCGTGTCTCTCTGAAAGATCACCATCAGCTCTCAATCTGGTTGCTATTGCATCTCGACCCAAGTCATGTGGAATGTTGGTATAAAGACTTTGTACGTCTAGGGTCATAAAAGCATACGTCTCTTTCCAAAAAAAATCATGTATCAATTGAAGAAAGTGGGTAGTGTCCTTAATATGTGATCTTAGAGTAGAGACACGGGGTTAGAGAAAGGAATCCACATAGAAAGACAGATTAGAAGACAAAGTACCTATACCAGAAATAATGGGACGCCCGGGTGGTGAACTCAGTGACTTGTGTATTTTCGGAAGGTGATAGTAGATTGGAACAGTGTGGTGCTTGATAAATAAAAAATTGAATTCCTCCCTGGAGATAACTCCATCCACCAGGGCATCATCCAACATATATTGTAGTTCTCTCAAATAAGTTGGTGTTGGGTCGGATTCCAATCGTTTATAGAATTCAATATTACTCAATTGTCTATTTGCATCAACAATATAATCCTTCTTATCTTGGACCACCAGGCCACCCCCCTTATCCGCCTCCCTAAAAATCAAAGAGGCCTCTCTTGTAAGATCCCGCATGGCTTTCCATTCCCACTTGTTTAGATCGGTTTTGACTTTCTTATTCATTTGTTTCCCTTGTTGGCACAAATTTCTAAATTCGTCTAACGTAGTCTTATAAAAACATTCTACCATGGTGCTTTTATAAGTGAGGGGATAGAACTCAGATTTGCGCTGGAAGTCACTGCGCCTTATATCGAACACTTTGTTCAAAGTGTCCGTTATCAGACTAGAGTTTTTATTGAATAGTTGTAAAATATTGAGGGCAGGGTCATGAAGAGGGCAAACCCCTCTTCATTATGTCTCTGCAGATTACATTGTATAAAGTATCATTTTCTGCATAAGATTCGAATGAACCTATTTAGTTAGATGAACAGATTAAATATATTCAGAGTACTTGTGGGTGCAAATTTGAGTCCCTTAGCCAAGAGGGACCTCTCGTTATTTGTAAGTTTCTTACTGGAAAGATTAAAAAATTAGTTGGAATCCTGGTTTTGTCCACTAGTCCCACCCTCTTGGTTGTCTTCTTTTTCTCCCCTCTGCACTCTCTATACTTCATGGTCTTCTTCTTTTTGGTGTCTTTATTCCCCAATCTGTTCTTATGGTTTTCTGTCGTACCTTTGTTCTAAAAAAACCTCAGAGTTTTTGCCATCCTGATGATTGTCTGATCTCTGTTCTCTAGGCCTTGTCCCTAAATCTACAGGGTGATTTGTATCTGCTCGTCTATTACTGTAGATTAAACTTTTCTCTATCTACTTTTCTTGGGGGATATGTTCGACTCTCCTTTCTCCCTCATTCTTGTTTATTAGGATAGGGTCTGTGGGTTCCTCTCAGTCTCCATTATTTATTTACTGGGACATATTCTGAGTGATATTCTTTTGGTCTGTTCTTCTCCCTATTATTGGCCCTCATTCCGAGTTGATCGGTCGCAAGGCGAATTTAGCAGAGTTACACACGCTAAGCCGCCGCCTACTGGGAGTGAATCTTAGCTTCTTAAAATTGCGACCGATGTATTCGCAATATTGCGATTACTAACTACTTAGCAGTTTCAGAGTAGCTCCAGACTTACTCTGCCTGTGCGATCAGTTCAGTGCTTGTCATTCCTGGTTGACGTCACAAACACACCCAGCGTTCGCCCAGGCACTCCCACCGTTTCTCCGGCCACTCCTGCGTTTTTTCCAGAAACGGTAGCGTTTTCAGCCACACGCCCCTGAAACGCCGTGTTTCCGCCCAGTAACACCCATTTCCTGTCAATCACATTACGATCGCCGGAGCGAAGAAAAAGCCGTGAGTAAAAATACTTTCTTCATAGTAAAGTTACTTGGCGCAGTCGCAGTGCGAACTTTGCGCATGCGTACTAAGCGGATTTTCACTGCGATGCGATGAAAAAGAACGAGCGAACAACTCGGAATGAGGGCCCTTATTTTTGTAGCTACTTACAGTACCTGTCCAGTATTGTAATCCTCTAAGTCCCTCTGGAATTTTTTACATTTATTTTCTACGACTGTTTGTTCAAATTTTGTCATCCTGTCCATGACTAGTTGATCCCTCTCTTTATATTCCTTAGTAGTGTTTTGGGGTTCTAATTTATTTTTTAGGGATTCTATCTCCATCTCAATTTCCTTTACCTTTTGATTTCTATAGGTAATTACTAGTTCCATTAAACTCATGGAACACTTATCTAGTGCCCTCTCCCATTGCTCCTCAAATTCTCTATTACTGTTAAAAATAGACGGTTTAAAAAGCCTAAGGCCCCTAGGGATCATGTTCTTGTCAATATATTTTTGTAGGTTAATACCATCAAGCCAATGTTTTGTTTCTGATCTCATCAGATCCGTCAATTTATAAAACTCATTTTTCAATTGGTTAGTCATAGATTCAATACTAGTTTTTATTGGATTGTCCCATTTTTTGAGAAATCCCATTCTCCTAGTATGTCTGTCATTAAGAGTGGAGAAACTCCCCATTTTTGCAGCCTGGAGTAGTGACTATGTGAAATAGCAGTAAAGAAGGAAAAATTACCCTAGGGTAATTAACTCCTGGCACTGGATAGGTAGGTTCAACACAGCAGCTTATCGAAAAAGGTTGGTCAAACCCCGTAAATACATGTAAACAATAGAGCATACAGCGCTAATATGGAAGTAAGCTGCCATCACTGTGTGTATCCCATTAGCTGTCTGGAATTGTGTGTGGACTGTGGTGTCATTAGGAGGGTGTTATTCACTGGGTGTCACTAAAATGCTGATTCTTCCACAGTGACCAGGAGCTGGGCACCGCACTATGTAATAATAATAATTTTATTTATATAACACTTTTCTCCCACAGGACTCAAAATCACTTTACAGATATCAAAGCATGGTACATTGTATATTGATACACTTTTAAGGGAGTAGCATCGTGCTAGGAGTGAGCCCCAGTTTCTGCTTTCCATGGTCTCCCTCCACTCATATGACCAGAAATCACAAGATAAGATTATGTTAAGTTTTTCTGACTTTATTTATTTTTATTTACTTGAAGTTTATAGTGCATTACATAATTGTATGTCTTGCTTATTTATACCTGTTTTTTTTCTGTATAACTTAACTCTGGAGATAACAATCAATAAATGCAAAAAAATGACAAGCTTATCTCTTTGACTTTTAAGAATTCACATGCCTGGAAAGGCTCATGCTACATGTATGTAATAACTGTGAATCTATAAGTGTGATTTAAATATCTGGCAATTGCAAGAGCTCTATTCAATATTGTACATGGTAAAAATCCATGTCATGACCATCTACCTGCATCAAGCTGGCATATTTGAGCACAGTCCGGAGAGTGGTGCTGTGACAAACTATGATGTTATTGTGCAGCACCCGGCACCCAGTCAGTGAGGAACCAGCAGAGTGGGGAGAGTCTTTGGGAACAGCCTGGCATCTCCAGGAGTGCAAACCACACCCTCAGAGTCATAAAACAGTAGGTGGGACATGATGTGTTGCCATGCCCAACCTATGAGGCCTTTTCATGTCTATTCAGCACACTGGGTGACAATGGCCCCATTGACACCACTGAGATTGTGTGTAGATATTGAGGATTATATCATTTCCATACTTTTATACATTCATTATACTAGGAACTAATGTTTCCACATTTTGGTGATGTAAAAAGTCAAATGAATAAGCACTAAAAGGTCCCTCCAGGCAGTGGCCACACTGGGGATGTTAACAGTAAAGTAGCCCTCTGCATGCGACCAAGACACAGCCTGATGGTAAATCCCCCCCTGTTTACATCACTTCAGGGTCATGCCTGGGATTGCCCACAGAGACACTGTCTGCACTGTCGGATCCTCCTCAGTGACATGAGCCAGTGCTGCATTATAATGTCACAGTTCAGCATCTAGCTCCTGGTCATTGCAAAGGAGCCAGCATTATGCCATCACCCCCTGGAAGGGTGAAACCCAGGTGCCATCCACAACCCCCCAAACCACCCTTGTGATCCCTCTGTCTCCAGGTATTTTACAGCTGTAACCACTAATAGTAAATAATTTAAGGTTTGAATAACATAGCTTACAACCACTGATTAGACTTTCTGTTTCTAATGTATTTATATTTACTAACCCAAGAATATTTTTCATGTATCAATTCCTCCTTACATTTAATGCAGTTATGAAAATCCACTCAGAATTCTATGCTCACTGCGCACAATATAATGCAAGACCAGATAGTCATCCCCCAAGAGTTCTAAATATTTTCTCTTGCATTTATATGTGAGTCGAAATGATAAACATGGTCTGCTAATTTTTGATTCATTATTGATTGCTTTTGGAACTAATTAAACAATACACAAACACAATTAATTAATTATTCACCAGTGCACCTTTTTTCTTCACAAAGGAACAATCACCCCGGGGAAAGGCAGGATAATTAAAATGCAATATTGCTTGTTTAAGTATACAGAGATAGTAGTGTCTCACAGGACAGGGTCTGTGTAGACAACAAATTTTATGATTCATCTTAAAATTATTAAGCCAGGAAACCCTCAGGGCTGAGAAAACCATTTGGTGCAACTATGGTCCCTTCTGCTTTTGCTCTGATGTTGGGAAACAGCTGCTCATACAAGAATGAAACAAGAAGTGCTCAACCCCTTAGATTCTCTTTTCCTTGAATTATTATAAGCAAGCTCATCTTTAAGGCACTCTAAGTGCAAAAATATTAATTGTTTAATTGTACCGAGTTCATAGGAATGTGTTGTAGATTGTAGATATAGATATATGTACTGCAGGCAAAAACACTATGGGTACCCTAGTCGGTGCCTACTCTTCATTGCGGTAAGTAGTAGGGGTAACATCTGCTTTAAGGTAAGTGTTATTATAGCTCAGTGCCACTCTCACAGCTGGATGTAGTTATAAGAGACCGCCAGTCACAATACCGGCACCTACATCCCGAACTCTCACCATCCCAACGGTCGGCATGCCGGCTAACAGGGACTATTCCCACGAAAACCATAGCATGGGAATAAAACCTGTGGTGAGCATGCATGCATGCATGTGGCTTCATTGTGCTCGCACCCCCTGCTACCCATCTAACAGCGGGGATCCCGATGTCAGTATTGTGACCTCCAGTCTCCTGACTGCCGGTCATACATACCCAACCCCTCACAGCCTATCACTGAAATGGAGGAACATCCCAAAACTTTACAGGTAAGAAGCTGCCTGCTACTTTTGGTGTATGTTTTGGTCAGCAGCCAAACTCCATGGTAGCACCGCAGGATTATTAAAAGCAGTGAATGCATGACATTGTCATGCCCTAAGCACAGCCCAACAATGGTGCCCCCCTCGGTACTTTATTGCTTAGCTGACAAGACATTAAAGGCAGATTCAATCATACATGCACTGAGCACATAAATGCCATTATGTTAACTGATTTCTGTCTGCACCTTCTTAAGCTGGGAGCTTGAGAGAGTCAACCCACTAAGCCATTTCAGAAGTAGCTTCTCGATAACTCAATCAGCCTCTTAGACTCAATGAGTGATCATGCCAAAAAAATACTTTGAAAGTGTATACCTTTTTTCATTTTTCCCCCCCAAAATTGAACACAACTTCCTCATTCCTTCCGATTGGTCAAATTTTATCACATGCACAATAAGCATCAGGAAATTATTATGAAAACAGTTGTGCACACTCTAGAAAACTGAAAGCGAAAGGGAGTTTAGAGTTGTGTGCATAGTGCATATAGTGGTTTGTGCAAATAAGACTGCTCTTACTTTTTTTATGGAGATGGCAGCTGATAGGAGTAGATGACAGAGATGGAGGTGGTGGAGAAGGCCTTCTTTAGAGGAGAGGGATACAGCAGTTGCTGAATCTAATCAGTATGAGACTAAGGCCCATACTGAGTCTGGTGAGGAGCCACAGCCTGGCAATACAAAATCTGGCCATAATGTTCACTATAGATATAAAGAAATGTATGCCATAGTTAATTTGTATCCCCAACATAAAAAAGGATCATCAGCTGCATTGGCCCGCCAGACTACTATTGAGGTGCCCACACCTCAAGTTACATGTATGTTGAGCAGACACCTCCACCATTAGCCACATCTCTGGCTTCTGCACTGGATTCTGGTAAGGGAAACTAACCCTATAAAATAATTTAAAAAATAAAAACTAGTAATTTAAAATGAAATAAAAAACACAAATAATATTCATTGTGAATATGGTATGTTTAATGCTGTTATTAAAAAAAACTCAGAAATCAAAAGAATGCAATTTTTAGCAACAAAATAAGACAAATTATACCAAAAATCCCATGCTACATGCCAGAAAATGATGAAGGGCAAACATAGATGTTGCATTTGAGGGCCATATAACCAACACCACCAGAAGAAATCCCACAGCCAGAGAAACACACACAAACATCACCAATACCTGAAATGAATAGGGATCAGGACATACTACAAGCCATTCAATCCTTTGAACAAACCAAATGCAGCAAAATGCCAAAAGAAATAGGCAAGTTAGGAGGCTATCTTCAGTATCTCAAATTAATAACAATATAGCGTGGCTGACTTCAGCAATTGCAGCGCAAAACCAACGAAACAAAAGAAACCAAGCATTACAAATAAATGCTATCAATGATGTCACTTAGGCAACTCAACAATAGGTTCCCAAATATTATTATGATTACCTATACAAACAGACTCCACTTATGGTAGCATCACATCAGCAGCAAGCTCAACACCATCCATATCACCAAGATGCTACATCATACACTCGGTGGCCTAAGCCACAGATGTGCAGATCAGCATCACCCTGCACCATATCCTAAGAGATAGAGATAAGCTATGTTGTGCTTTTTCTAAATAGGTTGGAAACATATTTTTTACTTACATTGTTTTGGTTTATTACAGAATATAACAATATTAAAAGTAACCCAAAAAATAATGGGATGGTTTTTTTCAAGCCATATGAGCTTCAAATTTCTGATCACAATAAAAAAGTTTAACTTTAAGCAGAACTTCACTGTTGTTTTTTTTTTTGTTTAAGATAACAATATATAAGCATTGTATGTTTGAAGGTATATAGTTTAAAAATCAGGATATTGCTTAATAATACATTTTTGTATAAGCATTAAATTAAATTGTGGGGATTTCTAGGCCAGACACATTTTAAACATTATGAATAACCCACTCTTTACACAATTGTATACATAAATCCCCAGCTGTATAATGTAATGGATGTAGATTTGTTTATGTAATACTGCTAAAAAAATACCTTAGAGATATATAATATAGATGAAATAGTTGGCAATAAGTGCAGAAATTATCTGCCTTCCATTTTCTGTGCTCAGAGTCAGCAGTTGTTGGTAACAAAAAACCTGACTGCTCACTGTCTATTGGACAATCTTGGGGGAAAGGTTGATTTAGCACCAGATTATGCAATAGACAGCAGCAGAGCACAATATCAGATAATTTGCAGGATGATATAATAATACACCTGAACCTTAATTTTAATAAGCCAAAGGTGCATTCTATCATGGATCAAGTGGCTATATGTGCCTTGTTATACTTATGCTTTGCAGGAGTTTGCAAATCTGACAATGGATTCAGAAGCCAGGAACAACAGCCATAGCCTAAATCACCTGTTCAGAGAAAAAAAATATAACAATTTATTAAGTACTATTATCATCTTAATTAACATTTACAGGAAGTTTACACAACAACAATCCCTCTGGCATTTATCTGTCTCAAATTTTGCAGAAAGGGGTGAATTGCTGAAGATGTAGACATTGTGACACAAACCAGGAGAGCCACTTACAACACTCATTATTTTCAGTTTTGCATACAGATCACTTTGCACATTCATGGAATAGGCATGATGTCAGTTAGTATATACATGTGCAGTATTCCTGGCTGGTCTCTGCCTAATGTGTGTGCAATCAATAGCTTCCAAAACATTAAGAATTATTGAAAGACTAGAAAGCTACCCTAAGTTCATGCCACTCTGACTCCTGGCTGGGAAATCAGATGTAGGTGTTGCAGAGTGGGATCAGTGCACACATTACTTGGCTCAGGTGCCTGCTAAAGGTAGTCTGTGAAATACCTAGCACTCTTCCTGAAATGGACTGAAAGGAGCCAGTGGCAAAAAAATGCAAAGCACACAGCAGTTTGTGCAGGGCTTATATGGCATGTGACCATGCAGTGTCTGATTTTTGATAAGGGCATACAGCATTATGTTGGAATTTGAGAGGAAGAACATCTGTATGAATTCACCAGCAGACAATGCATTGATGTTTAACCAACAATGAAAGAACCTAGGCCTGCATAAGTTGTGGGATACCTCAATAAACTGCTGATGTTGCTCTGATTAATGCATCTGGGTTCTCTCAATCAGGTGGTAAGTTGCATAATTAGGTAAGTGCACAGCATAGCATAGCCTTGTACATCCATTATTCCTACAGACACACTGCAACACATGCTTCTGGGAACCTTTAAAAGGCAAAACAATTAACTACTGTTAGGGTCTCCTGCCCTGTGCTGCCACGTCGTCATGGCAACCGGGAGACAAGTGCTAGTGGAGTAACCTGAGCGCAGCTGATACTCCGGTTCGGGTCTTTTGCTGTGCAGTGGTTATAGGCTCTGTGCACGGCAGGGGATCCGGTGCTGGTTTTTGTGCTCACAGTCTGTGAGGTCTGAGTGGGGCGTGGACAGCACCTGCTTTATAAGGCCTCTTTTCAGGGTAAGCAGATGCTGCTGAATCTCTGTTGGTTAGTCAGTTCATGAAAGTTAGCCAGTACTGTGTAGCTTTGTATTTGTTTGTTGCTTACTGCAAATAGGCCTGGGGATTTGGTATTACACTCTGCCAATCCAGACCTAGCAGTAAGACTGGAGTCAGTCGTTTAGCTTGCTGGGGTTCTGTTATTACTCTGTGAACTTAGCAAGTTTGCGGCTGTATTCTAACACTTGCCTGTCTAATCCTGTCTCACTGTGCTAGGTGTCAGGGGTCAGTTTAGTGGCAGTAAGCTTAAACCTGTGCACTGCAAGTGAGAATCAGGATTGTGGAGGCTCTCCTTGTGTCTATCATTCCATCTCTGACCAAGGAGTTTACTGCCACACCCGTTGGTAACCCTTTAGGGTTTTGCTGTTGCCCTTAGCAACAGCATTTCGGGTTCTCTACGTATTAAAACACAACATCTTGCTTTTTACATCTGAGCAGTTCTAATACAAGGGAGATACCCAGTTCCTTAGCCTCTGGGCTTCTCTGTTCACTGTGTGTGTATTTTGTTACCCTATCACCTTCTGTGTACGTTATGTCATATTCCCCAGTTTGTCTGTGAGTCCATTTGTTTTGCATAACAGTTCAAACACCAGTACATTCCTGCAGACACTGGAGTGCATAACAGTTCTGACACTAGTACTTTCCTGCAGGCACTGGTGTGCATAACATATTCAGCAGCCTAATACTCCTGTTGAAATTTTGTGGGAATATGGAGCATACCCCTCAAAATACGTTGCAACAGGTGGTCGATCAGGTGCAGGTCCTGACTCGACAATTTAATGATTTGTCCATTAAAATGCACACCTCCCAGGCTGCTGGCGGAGCTCCCGCAGCAGCAGCACCTGCAGGGGTTAAGGAGCCGAAAGTAAATCTCCCGGATCGTTTTTTTGGAGATCGCTCGCAGTTCTTTTGTTTCAAGGAGAGCTGCAAGCTATACTTCCGGCTTAGGCCTCAGTCTTCTGGGTCGGAGATTCAGCGGGTGGGCATAGTGATTTCCTTGCTACAAGGAGACCCACAGGTCTGGGCATATGGGTTGCAGCCTGACTGTCCGTCGCTTAAAAGTGTTGATGCTTTTTTTACGGCACTGGGCATGTTGTATGATGACCCTGACAAGACGGCCTCAGCCGAGGCTCAGATTTCGATCCTTAAGCAAGGGCGAAGGCCAGTTGAGGTTTACTGTACGGAGTTTCGGAGGTTGGCCCATGATACCCAGTGGAATGACCCAGCCCTGAGACACCAGTACCGAAGAGGTCTTTCTAACCAGATAAAGGACCAACTGGTACAATATCCCTTGCCTGATAGCTTGGATCAGCTCATGCAGTTATCCATCCGGGTGGATAGACGGCTGAGAGAGCGTAGGCTTGAAAGGGAGACTGAGATTTCCTTCCTTCCCAAGGGAACCTCAGACTCTGAGGAATTTTCTGAGGAGCCTATGCAGATTGGGGCTACCCGCCTCTCCTCGCGTGAGAAGACGCGGAGGAGACAGCAGGGGTTGTGTTTGTACTGTGGGAATAAAGGTCATGTGGTAGTATCATGCCCAGAAAAGCCAGAAAACTTCAGGGCCTGAGGGTGATGGGAAATATCCTGTCAGGCCAGAAGTCAGAATTTCCCAAGAAGACTTTTATCATTCCGGTGACCTTGAAGATCCTCGGTCAAACTGTCAAGACTGAGGCCTTTGTGGACAGTGGGGCCGACGGGGTTTTTATGGACCGCCAATTCGCCCTAAAACACTCTGTTCCCTTAGTACCCTTGGCATCGGAAATTGAGATTTGTGGGTTAAACGGGGAACCATTATCCCAAGGTAAAATTACCTCTTGCACTAGCCAGATTTCTTTGTTTATTGGAGCCACACACTCTGAAAAATTGTCCTTTTATGTGACTGTCTGTACTTTTGCCCCATTGGTGTTGGGGTTACCCTGGTTAAGGGCCCACAATCCTCAATTTGACTGGGTCTCTGGGGAGATTCTTAGTTGGGGTACTGATTGTTTCAGGAGTTGCTTGAGCCTTCCAGTCAGGCTCTCGCAGCTAAGTTTGCCAGGATTGCCAGGGTGTTATGCAGATTTTGCGGACGTGTTCTCCAAAAAAGTTGCAGAGGTACTACCTCCCCATCGCCCCTATGACTGTGCCATTGATTTGTTGCCAAATGCTAAGCTTCCCAAGAGCAGGTTGTACTCCCTGTCACGTCCTGAGACTCAGGCTATGGCAGAGTACATTCAGGAGAACTTGGCTAAGGGATTTATCAGACCTTCACAGTCTCCAGTTGGGTCGGGGTTCTTCTTCGTGGGTAAAAAGGACGGTTCGTTGCGACCCTGCATCGACTTCAGGGAATTGAACCGTATCACGATTAAAAACTCATACCCACTGCCTCTCATTTCGGTCTTGTTTGACCAGCTTCATACTGCCACCATTTTTTCTAAGATTGACCTACGCGGTGCGTACAATCTAATCCGAATAAGAGAGGGGGATGAATGGAAGACTGCCTTTAATACCCACTCAGGGCATTATGAATATTTGGTGATGCCTTTTGGGCTCTGTAATGCCCCGGCAGTCTTCCAGGATTTCATGAATGATGTGCTCAGGGAATATTTGGATAGATTCTTAGTTGTATACTTAGATGACATCCTAATCTTCTCCCATTCCCTGGAGGAACATCGGAAGCATGTACGCTTAGTCCTCCAGAAACTCAGAGACCACCGGCTTGGGGCGAAGCTGGAGAAGTGCGAATTTGAAGTTCAGCAAATCGCATTTCTAGGATATATTATCTCCCCAGAAGGTTTCCAAATGGAGGGTTCCAAGGTACAGGCAGTCCTGGATTGGGTGCAGCCCACTAGTTTGAAGGCGCTTCAGCGTTTCCTGGGCTTTGCGAATTTTTATAGACGATTTATCGCTGGATTTTCGTCTATAGTGGCGCCCTTGGTGGCACTCACTAAGAAAGGGGCGGATGTTGCTCACTGGTCTTGTGAGGCTAAAGCGGCTTTTGCCCGTCTCAAAAGGGCATTTGTTTCGGCCAAGGTGCTGCGACACCCAGATCCAGAGCGTCCTTTTGTGGTGGAGGTGGATGCTTCTGAGATGGGTATTGGGGCAGTGCTTTCTCAGATGGGAGTGTCTGATAATCACCTTCATCCCTGTGCTTACTTTTCCCGCAAATTTTCGCCTGCCGAGATGAATTATGACGTGGGTAACCGGGAATTGTTGGCTATTAAGGATGCACTCGAGGAGTGGAGACACTGGCTTGAGGGGGCTAAGTTTGTGGTCTCAATTCTCACTGACCATAAGAATCTGGCATATTTAGAGTCAGCGAAGCGTCTCAATGCCAGGCAGGCACGATGGGCTTTGTTTTTTGCTCGCTTTAATTTTTTGATAACATATCGCCCTGGGTCAAAAAACATCAAGGCTGATGCGCTCTCGCGGAGTTTTGCTCCAATCCAGGAGACCACCGAGGAGCCGTTGCCCATTGTTTCCCCATCATGTATTAAAGTGGGCATTACCCAGGACCTCTTATCATTAGTCCTTAGAGCACAGGAGCAGGCTCCTCCAGACCTTCCGGTAGGTCTTTTGTTTGTGCCTCCTAGGTTAAGACAGCGAGTGTTCCTGGAATTCCATGCCAAGAAGTCGGCAGGTCACCCGGGTATTGCCAGAACTCGGGAGTTGCTATCTAGGGCGGTGTGGTGGCCCTCGGTGGCTAAGGATGTGGATCAGTGGGTTCGGGCATGTGACATCTGTGCCCGAAATAAGACTCCTAGAGGGGTTCCTGTTGGCCCATTACATCCACTCTCTATCCCATCTAAGCCATGGACCCACATTTCAATGGATTTTGTGGTGGACTTGCCCAAATCCTCGGGGATGACAGCCATCTGGGTTGTCGTTGACAGGTTTTCGAAGATGGCGCACTTCGTTCCACTGGTTGGGCTGCCATCAGCCAGACGCCTGTCTGAATTATTTATGCTGCATGTTGTGCGTCTCCACGGGTTGCCACTTGATGTGGTCTCTGACCGCGGATCCCAGTTTGTGGCCAAATTCTGGAGGGCATTTTGTTCCGATCTCCAGATTTCTGTCAGCTTGTCGTCAGGCTACCATCCGCAGTCTAATGGGCACCCTGAAAGGGTGAACCAGTCCTTGGAGCAGTTCCTCAGGTGTTATGTCTCCAAGTGTCAGACTGACTGGGTTGCTCATCTGTCCATGGCGGAGTTTGCCTATAACAACGCGGCTCACTCTGCTACAGGGATCTCTCCCTTCCTTTGTGTGTATGGGCATCATCCTAAGGCCAATTCTTTTGACCCCCTGGACTCCACGCCTGGTGGTTCCTCTGTGGTTTCGGTCCTTAGAGGTATTTGGAGGAAAGTGAAGAAAGCCCTTGTGTCTGTGTCATTAGTGACCAAAAGGGTTTTTGATAAGCGGAAAAGACCCTGCAGCTTCAAATTAGGAGACTTCGTCTGGTTGTCTACCAAGAATTTGAAGTTGAGACAGCCATCTCATAAGTTAGGCCCCCGTTTCATCGGCCCTTATAAGATCACCAGGGTTATCAATCCGGTGGCATTTCAGTTAGATCTGCCTCGTTCTTTGGGTATCAATAAAACATTTCATTGTTCCCTTTTAAAACGGGCGATTAGTAATCCTTCTTCCAGTGGAAGACCTTCTTCTCTTCTGATACGTGGCCAGAGGGAGTTTGTTGTTGAAAGGATTCTTGACTCCAAGATGGTTCGGGGTCGGCTGTCATTTTTGGTGCACTGGAAGGGGTATGGCCCGGAGGAGCGGTCGTGGGTGCGCAGTTGTGATCTTCATGCCCCCAGACTGATACGCTCTTTCTTCTCGCAGTTCCCCGATAAACCCGGTGGTAGGGGTTCTTTGACCCCTCGTCAGAGGGGGGGTACTGTTAGGGTCTCCTGCCCTGTGCTGCCACGTCGTCATGGCAACCGGGAGACAAGTGCTAGTGGAGTAACCTGAGCGCAGCTGATACTCCGGTTCGGGTCTTTTGCTGTGCAGTGGTTATAGGCTCTGTGCACGGCAGGGGATCCGGTGCTGGTTTTTGTGCTCACAGTCTGTGAGGTCTGAGTGGGGCGTGGACAGCACCTGCTTTATAAGGCCTCTTTTCAGGGTAAGCAGATGCTGCTGAATCTCTGTTGGTTAGTCAGTTCATGAAAGTTAGCCAGTACTGTGTAGCTTTGTATTTGTTTGTTGCTTACTGCAAATAGGCCTGGGGATTTGGTATTACACTCTGCCAATCCAGACCTAGCAGTAAGACTGGAGTCAGTCGTTTAGCTTGCTGGGGTTCTGTTATTACTCTGTGAACTTAGCAAGTTTGCGGCTGTATTCTAACACTTGCCTGTCTAATCCTGTCTCACTGTGCTAGGTGTCAGGGGTCAGTTTAGTGGCAGTAAGCTTAAACCTGTGCACTGCAAGTGAGAATCAGGATTGTGGAGGCTCTCCTTGTGTCTATCATTCCATCTCTGACCAAGGAGTTTACTGCCACACCCGTTGGTAACCCTTTAGGGTTTTGCTGTTGCCCTTAGCAACAGCATTTCGGGTTCTCTACGTATTAAAACACAACATCTTGCTTTTTACATCTGAGCAGTTCTAATACAAGGGAGATACCCAGTTCCTTAGCCTCTGGGCTTCTCTGTTCACTGTGTGTGTATTTTGTTACCCTATCACCTTCTGTGTACGTTATGTCATATTCCCCAGTTTGTCTGTGAGTCCATTTGTTTTGCATAACAGTTCAAACACCAGTACATTCCTGCAGACACTGGAGTGCATAACAGTTCTGACACTAGTACTTTCCTGCAGGCACTGGTGTGCATAACAACTACCAACCAAATTATGTTTAGAAGCTCAAATCAACTGTCTATTATTACTCTATTCTACTGTATTACACTATTAATTTGGGGATTTTTGAAGTTCGATTTTGCATACAAATTGGGTTAAATTTTCTATTTGAATTTTAGTACAAATGGGGAGCCTATATTCGTCTATGGGAAAAAAATCAATGTTTTGCCATTATTCAATTTTGAGTGGGATTCAGTTTTATATTCAATTTCACATTTGATTTTGCCTTTAGTAAATCTCCAAACACAAAATCACTGTGAAATCACTCAATAGTCAAAATCAAACTGATAAATGTACCCCTTAGAGCCTCTGTTCACTAGCAACTCTTTAAGAACCCCTCTCTACATTTTTCAGATATTTATTACTATAACATTAAGAAACTGCAACTTTCACACCGCCAGTAGTGTTTGCGATCTCAGTATCACTTTTTATGTAATGGATACTTATTTACATTTTAAAAAGCTGTTTATATCGATTTTTTTTAATTGAAAAGTCTTTGATCAAGTACTCAAAACTAATTTGGCTTAACAAATCTGCCTCTATATTTGGTATAGACAAAGTACCCAACCTGTCTATAGATCTACAATAAAAAGGTCTACAGTCAATAGGTCGACCACTAATGGTCGACATGCATTAGGTCAACAGGGTTAAAATGTAATCAATCAAAAGGTCGACAGGGTCAAAAGGTCGACAATCAAAAGGGCGGCATGGTAAATATGTCGACAGTAAAAAGGTTGACACTTTTTTTAAACATTTTTACAACTTTTGCTGCATTTATTATCCGTGACACAAACTATCACCTTTAGTAACCTTGTGGCGAGTGAGCCATCGAGCCCGAAGCGTGGCAAGAGAAGCAAGCTCGCGAGGAGACGCATTTCACCAAAGTGACTATCCATGTTACACACTATCACCATTAGTTACCTTGTGGCGAGTGAAGCAAAGCGAGCCACCATGCCTGAAGCGTGGTGAGTGAGGTGAGCCCGGGAGGGGACACATTTCAACAAGTTAGCAATGATCGGCAGCATGGCAACACTGAGGGGAGGGTGCAGAGTGCTAGACCTTACAGTTCCTCTGACAGCAGCAGCGGATGGAAGTTTCTCTTCCTTGCCACACTGTTTATCTGACTGGTCGCATCCTGTGCGACCAGGTCAGATAAAACACTGCGTAGTGTGTTCGCATCTGATTCTACCATGCCAGGCAAGTGGTTAAAAGCACAAAACAACACCCAAAATATTATTTTTGTGTGTCGACCTTTTGACTCTGTTGACCTTTTGAATGTGACCTTTTGACTGACGACCTTTTGATGTTGACCTAATGACTGTCTATCTTTTTAATCCGAACCTCTTTTCACATAGCTGTTTTGCTGGGATTTTTAGCATGCTTGAGCTGAAAAAATTGACTGAGTGTTAATTTTCTCAGCTCAAGCATGCAATTTGTGCAATTTGTGACCATTAGTTAAAAAAAAAATATATTAAAGACATCTACTGTACTTTTGGAAATGCACACCCAATTTTGTCTTCTACAATTATGTTTATAAAATGCAGCATTATTGAATCTGTTTTTTTTTTACATTTTTGTTGCACTGAACTTATGTTGCACATATGAGTAAAATTGCTAAAGTTAAGCAGGGTGATTCGTGTACAAGTCCACCACTAACCACCACCCCCCTTAGTACCTAACCTTCCCTAGTGCCTATCTCTAACCATATCCCCAGGCTCATAACTTAACCCTGAACCCCAATACTCACTGTCGAAGTCGGAAAATATTGCAATACACACACCACATTCAAACACCACACAGATGGCATCCATATATGTACTTAGTCTGGCGTGCGTGCAGCATACTCGCAAATTGCGTACAATCGCCTCCCATGGGAGTGCGCGTACGGGCGTGGTATGAGCAATTACAGAAAGATTCTTACTTGCAATGGAAATTAATGCAGTACATGCCACAGCCTGTGTCGAGTCACTGTTCACACACACACTAATCTAACCAAACATGCACATCCATCCAACACAATGTCTTGGTATTCCAATGTTTGAACAGACCCCCTGGTCTGTGAAGAAAGATACACACAAACCAAACTGTCATTGTTTAATGAAAACCAGAACAATGGGAGACAAATATCCCAAATAGATACACACAAGCTTGTGGTTACAAATTATTAACTACAGGCAGCTGGCAGTAACACTTGTATATATATATATATATATGTATAGAATGGATACTGGCGGCACTCACGGTCTTGTATGGACACCAAGAAATGAGATGACCCAAATCTGTGTTGCTTAACGTTTCGGTCTTTATTCGACCGTCATCAGAAGTCACTTCAGAGGTGACTTCTGATGACGGTCGAATAAAGACCGAAACGTTAAGCAACACAGATTTGGGTCATCTCATTTCTTGGTGTCCATACAAGACCGTGAGTGCCGCCAGTATCCATTCTCTACATTACCTGTTTTGTGGATGGCACCGGGCAAGTTGTACATTTGAATCCATAGGAGTGCCGAATATTGTCCTTTTGATATATATATGTATATATATATATATATATATTTGTGTGTATCTTGAGAATGGTTGGTCATTTCATGTGTAGGATCATGTTGCTTGAAGATAGCATGACAGGGTAATCTAATGAACATGGAAATATCTGTCACACATTGCATGTTTCCCAAACTTGGTGCACACATTGCACATAGTCTGCCCTTTCCCCTCATGCAACTTTTACTTATTTGCAAGGCACAACAAGGGAATTATACACCTCTACAGTATACGAGGGGACATTAACTGATCAGAGCTTCATGCATGGTATCTACGTGTTCGGATAATTATGAGTAATAATCCGGTGTTGGTTTGGAGAAGATCGCATGTTGTTGCGAATAGTTATTTGCAAAGGCAGATTAAAGGTATATTTGTGTTTATTATGTACTTGGTATGCGGCTGGAATCCAGAGCTACACACCCCTGGATCAAGGCATCGCCCATCTCTTCAAACCGACCAATGACCTCTCCTGTACTGTAAACGACCATCCCTCCAACCAATCAGTGGAGAGCATACAACCCCATTGTATTGTATTTTGAGCAAGGGTATATAAACCTTGCACCTGGGCCGGTCACGCTCTCTCTGCTTTTTAAAAGACTCATAGGTCATCTTGCCAGATCGACTAGAGGACCGGATCCGGGTTGCGCAGGCTAACAAAGGGTACGTATCATTGGGTGTGACTCTCTCTCTGTGATTGAATTGTATTGTGTTGTACCATTATATTTTAACTTATTGTAAACCCCTTTTACAAATATATTATTACTTGTTGCTGCTTTGGACCACAACATACAATCAAATACTGGTGTCGCATTCAGTTTCTGTTGAGCGTTTGTATAGTATAATTGCCACACCTAGAGTTGCCTCGTGCTCTCAGCATGTCGGTCTGTGTGTAAGCTGCATGGCTATTCCGGCGTGTGTACGCTAACTGGGGACAGAGTATTTATTACAGCAGCCACAGCGGCTTCAGTTACAGTGTGCAATAGGGGTTAGTGGCTGTTTTTCCAAGAAGTCTATCGAACTTCTCAATTGGGGACATCGTCCGGCTCGTCTCATACCCGGCTTTTGCACAACAGTACAGGCGCTTGCCAGCAGCAAAGGGTGGATTAGCAGTATTATATTGTGTTGAGCTATCTTGTGCTGATGAACCGCGCCTGTACTGCATTGGTTAGGGATTCTGGCGTGAACCGCAAGGACAAAGGAAAAAAAGCCATTTAAAAGTTTTTTTCTTTTTTTTTTCTTCTTTTTTTTTTCTTTTGCACATGTAACTTTGCATAAAGGTGCACACAGCGTACCCATACTTTGCATCCATCCCACATATTGTTGCCATAGGTTATAACGGTCATTTATAGGTTTGTGTGAAACCGGATACATCTGTGTTGCTATATACATTTTGAAGTAACTGTGTTAATGATATAGTTGTAAGAACACAAAACGCAGCTCTGGCCTAGTATTTTAGGTTAAAACAGAGCAATTGTGGGGTGTGTTCGTGAGCGACAATAGTTTATATCGCTCACATTTATACTGTGTGATTTGTTTTAGTGCGGGCGCACTTTTGTACACGTGGCCCGGACAAAGTACGTGAGCACGCACAAGCGTGAAAAGGCACGTGCGGTTGCGTAATTACACAAGTTGCGTAAGATCGCCAACGCCAAGGACAAACTACACAATAGTTCTATTTAAAGCGGAGTAGTAGATGTTTATCTACAAATAGCACATAACTATCCGGTTTCAAACACAGATTAGAATAACATCGATAAAGTGTGTTACCTCTGGGGAAAGCTATCAGTTAACAGGGAAGGATATTTTTCTGATCAGAAAACTATAGAGTGCTAGTGTGGGCTGAAAAAGGTGTGAATGTATTGAACCCCGCTTGGTGGACTTGGTGAACTCGGTGAACTCGGTGAAACTCTGTGAACTTGGTGACCACGGTCTAGGTGAACACGTGCAACGGAGTGTGATAAAGCTTTGTGAAGTTGTTGTTTTAAAGGTTTTTTTCTTGGTATTACACTCCGGCTGTCCAGTGATCCTACAACTTATAGATAGCAAGTGTCTATAAGCTGTACGATTGGACCGCACGGTTGTGTGAGCGATACGTGGCGCAACGTGATACGAAGTTTTGCATAGTTGTGCGTAAACCTCGTCATCATACGCGTTGCGTAAAGCACATGCAAGCGTGATTTGTGTAAAAATTGTCTTTTAGGCAGATATTCACTGGGTACGGTAAGTTACTCCTAAAGGCCCAGGGGATATAGGCCGAAGTAGGGCCTGCACTGGCTACGCGTGTCTGCTAAACAGGGCGGATCCGTGGTACTCGGAGCAGAAGAAGTTAGTGGAAGAACTTTGAGGACTTCCACCGTTAGACTACTGTGTTTGGAGCATTTTAGGAAGTTTTCCCGTGTTAAAAGGGTCCACAATGGGAGCCAAGTGCACAACACAGGGACGTTCCTCAGTCAGGGTTCAGACAGCAGAATTGAGACCCAGGGGGTCTGCTCGGTTGGTCATGTGGGGAAGTATGGTCCCCACACTGAGACCTTTTGTGATGAATGGACACGAATGACTGTGGGGGATAAAGCATCATTTCCTGGGATAGGTAGTTTTGATCCAGAGGTACTACACAATGTAAGGATTAGAATATGTCTGCTCAAATCCAGAAAGCAAAGGGTAAGGCATACAGATTGTTTAAACTTGTGGCAACAAGAGGGGGATGTGCAAAAGGAGCTTGCTCGCACAGCAAGTTCCAAACCAGGCAGAAGCGTGAAAGCGACAGCACCACCACCACCATATGTTGATGGAGAGAAGAGTGTCACCACCAATGATACAAAGGTAGAGGTCAGGGAAATGCGCAGCGAATGTATTAAAACTAACGCTTGTACCCTGTTTTACCTTCTCCCCAAGATTACAGCAACGTAGAGGATGAGCCTAGCATGATCTCAGCCCTTGCCCTGGCTGCCACCATACACGACACAAGGGTGGGCATTGCCCAACCACCAAGGGCAGTGGCCATATCAGCCAGTGAGGGGGCAGATGAGATCGTGGCGACTAGTAAGTACGGTACCGTCCATTATGCAGAAACAGTGACTCCCCGTATTGTAGAGACAAACAAGAAAGATGTGGTTGAGTTGCATCCAGTTAGGGTGATTGCAGTCCCTAATGGGAGAACTGACACTCAGGGGCTGACCCCAATCAGGAACATTGCAATGTACTGTCCCTGGTCCCGTATGGAGCTGAGGTCAATTATGGCAGAATTCCCTGACCCCAGAAAGGATTTAGTTGGATGCCAGAAATATATAAAAGATTTAGGACTTTCCCAAGAACCAACAAACAAAGATTGGCGGACGGTGTTGCGAGCGAGTCTCCCCTCTAACATTGACATCCCAAAATTTATTACAGACTGCAACCTAGATGCAGAAGTGCCACTCACTGATGCTTACAATCAGGAGAATGTCAGGCAAATCAATATACAACTAGGTTTGTATTTCCCAGCCGTAGTTAGATGGAATAAGATTTTTTCCATAAGACAGAAAGAGAATGAACTGGCATCCAAATATTTCCACAGAGCTGTGATGGAAATGGCTAAATTCACTGGGGTTGAGGATATTAGAGACAATGTCAACCACAGGGAAGTAGCTGTCTCTGTATTAATGGAGGGATTGAAGGAGGCACTGAAAACCAGGATGCAAACTTCTATGCCAAACTGGAGGGGTATTACAGTGACTGCACTTAGGGAATCAGCACTGGAGCACGACCGTAATATCCAGAAAACCAGGGAGGCACAAGGGGAGCGGTTGATGGTTATGAGCATCCAAGCACTGGAAGGAGCACCAACTCGACCAAAACCCCAGGCCCCTGACACATGGAAAAAGTCAAGAGTTTGTTATCTGTTTAAAAGGGAAGGGCATTATGCCAGCAATTGTAACAGCACACAAAAATTCAGACCCCCTAGACAAGAACACGAGCAAAGTAATTATACACATAGAGGAGATCAGGGATCATACAAGAGAGAATACGAGCCGCATAGAGGGGAAACAAGGAGGTATCCACCACGGGAGGACTGGCGAGCCCCCGAAGACTTACCGTTATCCCCCTCACATATCATAGCCGCCAATGCCAAAAGGGTGGGTCGACGGCCCCAATAGAGGTTAGGCCACACCTGTAGTCTGCAGCCTGTGAAGCTGATCGCTGGCCCTGGGAATGAACCTGAGGTCTTGGTCAAAGTAGCAGGAACACTACAACCATTTCTTGTAGATACAGGGGCGGCCAGATCTGTACTCAAAGCTCCAACCAATTTACTGACCACGGGCAAAACCATTTCAGCTATGGGAGTAACAGGAACGGTGCAACACTACCCTTTGAGTAGACCGGCAGAGATTACGATAGGGCCCCTGCAGACCAAACACTCTTTTCTGCTGGCTGCATCGGCTCCGACTAATCTGCTCGGCAGAGATTTATTGTGTAAAATGTGGTGTGTCATATATTGTACTCCTGAGGGTGTCTTCTTGGATATACCCGAGAATCACGTTCAAGAAGTGCAAGATATATTAGACACCCCTCAAAGGCTAATGTCACACTCTGCTGTTATAGACAAGTGTCCATCAAAGGTAGAGGAAATGATCTCACAAATACCGGGTTCCCTTTGGACCAAAGATGGACAAGACACTGGATTGATGGCGAATGTAGCCCCAGTAGTAGTACAAGTAAAAGATGGTAGGATAGCTCCAGCACAGCCAATATTCCCATCTTCCCTGTAAAAAAAGAGTGGGGGGAGGGGTTACCGGCTAGTGCAGGATTTAAGAGGGGTGAACAAAATAGTTGAGAGTCAATTCCCCGTAGTGCCCAATCCAGCTGTCATCTTGATGCAGATCCCCGAACCTCTTCATACTTCACTGTTATTGATCTCTGTTCTGCCTTCTTTTCTGTCTCTCTCCACCCCGACAGTCAGTAGCTTTTCGCCTTCTCTTACAGGGGAGTACAGTACACCTGGACTCGTCTTCGCCAAGGCTTCATTGACAGCCCAAGTATCTTCTCCCAAGCACTGCATGACTGTTTGCAATCCTTTCAACCTGAAAATGGTTCAGTGCTAATACAGTATGTTGATGACTTATTGTTGTGCTCTGACTCATTTGAAACGTCCTTGGCAGATACGAAGCAGCTGCTGCTTCACCTCTCCCAGACAGGACACAAGGTTTCAAAGGATAAATTACAGTTGTGCAGTAAAAGGGTGAGGTATTTGGGGCATTGCTTGACACAAGGACAACGACACCTCACTGCTGATAGGATAGAAGCGATTTGCAACATGACTCTGCCACAAACCCAGCAACAGATCCGCACTTTCCTAGGAATGTGTGGGTACTGCCGAAACTGGATCCCAGGGTTCTCCATACTGGCTTTACCTTTGCAAGAGATGGTCTCTTCAAACAAACCAGATCGGATTTCGCACACGGATGAGTCCAAACTGGCATTTGAGAGACTCAAACAGTGCCTATCACAGGAACCTGCATTATGTTAGCCAGATTATGGGAAACCCTTTGAATTGTACGGTACAGAGAGTGCTGGGTGTGCGGCAGGTGTTTTAACACAGAAACATGGTGATGCCAGCAGACCAGTAGCATACTACAGTGCACAATTGGACACTGTAGCATGGTCTCTCCCCACATGCTTGCGAAGTGTTGCAGCGATAGCTTTGCTAGTGAGTAAGAGCGAAGACGTAGTGTTAGGATACAACCTGACCATCCATACACCTCATGCAGTATCAGCCTTACTGAACTCCGCCCAAACCAGACATGTCTCATCGGCACGATTTACAAAGTGGGAATTAGCACTAATGGCCTCTGTAAACATCACTATAAAGAGATGCAGCGCACTAAATCCTGCAACTTATCTGCCAAGTGTGCCTGGACAGGCACAAAGGGTGGAGGATGAGAATGATGGTGAAGGAGGATTTAGTGCAGACACTGATACGCATGATTGTATGGAATATCTGAACCAGACTTTCACTGCGAGACCTGACATTAGTGACAACCCACTGGAAAACGTAGATTTTACCTTCTACACTGACGGTAGTTGCCACAGACAGACGGACACGGGAGACCTGTGCACTGGATACGCAGTTGTAGACGACAGAAGTATCATAGAAGCTGAGCCCCTGGGCCCACCGCACTCAGCACAAGTTGCTGAGCTGGTCGCCCTAACCAGAGCATGTGAATTGGCCAAGGGTAAGTCAGCTAATATATACACAGATTCTAGGTATGCCTTTGGAGTTGTACATGATTTCGGGGCCCTATGGCGCCTCAGAAATTTCATGACAGCAGCTGGCACACCCGTGGCGCATGCGACCCACATCAAAAGATTGCTATCAGCAATACAAGACCCCGACAGAGTGGCTGTTATCAAGTGCAAAGCCCACACTTACAGTCAAGACCCAGTGTCACTTGGTAATAGCCGGGCAGATGAAGCTGCCAAGGCAGCAGCAAGTTCAGCCACACTAACCAACATCACACCACTGATGACATTTAACACAATAAGCACGTAACAACTCATTGAAATGCAAGATTTGTGATCCCTGCAGGAGAAGTCCGTCTGGAAGGCGAAGGGATATGGAAGAGAGTCTTCGGGCCTCTGGAGTCTGGACAGATGGGCACGGTAAGCCAGTGGCTCCCAGAGCATATCTTCCAAGCTTAGCTGAGGCGGCACATGGTCTGACTCATCTAGGTAAAGAGGGTATGTGTAAGCTGGTGAGAGCCTACTGGTGTGCGCCAGGATTCTCTTCTCATGCGGGTAAGAGAGCAATGACATGTCTTACTTGCTTGAGGAAGAATATTGGAAAGTCAATACCAACAGAACCATCCCATATCCCTCCGACAGATGGCCCTTTTCAGGTAATACAAATTGACTTCATACAGTTACCACCCTGTAGGAATTTAAAATATGTGTTAGTCTGTATTGATGTGTTTTCCAATTGGGTAGAAGCATTCCCCACTGCCACAAATACTGCTACGTTCACTGCAAAGAAAATTGTGCAGGAATTTGTGTGTAGATATGGTATCCCTAGAATAATTGAAAGTGATAGGGGTACCCATTTTACAGGTGAAGTCATTCAGGTCATGTGCAAACTGATGGGTATTAATAGCAAGCTACATACTCCGTACCGGCCACAGGCGAGCGCAAAGGTGGAGAGAATGAATAGCACTATTAAGAACAAGCTTAGCAAAGTGATGGTTGAAACTGGATTGTTGTGGCCAGAGGCATTGCCATTAGTGTTGTACAGCATCAGAACCACTCCCAGGTCACCACTTAACCTATCACCCTTTGAAGTTCTTTTTGGGTGACAACCTCACGTAATGATTGAACCCCAGGATGATTTGAAATGTAATAACGAAGTGACTGTGCAATATTTGGTTAACATGAGCCAGCAGCTCAGAAAGCAACAAAGAAATCTAAAGCTGGTGATTCCTGATCTACCAAACAGTAATTGTCATGACATTGAACCTGGGGATTATGTGATGATTAGAAATTTCTTACGCTCAGGTTGCCTCAAAGACTGGTGGGAAGGACCATACCAAGTTTTGTTAACCAGCACAACAGCATTGAAGGTTGCCGAGAGAGAGACTTGGGTCCACTCGTCCCATTGCAAGAAGGTCGCTGAGCCGGAGAAGACTCGTGACAAAGAGCTGGTGGAAGAGAACCTCGTATCACTAGAGTGCTTGTTCCGGGAAAGTTGAGAGGCAGGACTGTTGAAAGGCATCTGAGCACGGAGAGTAACGAGAGTTAGAACGGTTGTTGTACCATTTTCTTTTTTCACCTCCCCCTGCATTTTTCCTTTCTTTTCTCCTTCTTATTTTCATCCTTTCCCCTAACGAAATGGATCGGTTACAAGAGACTGCGTTTCGGGTTCTGTTAGAGACTTTGGTTTTAATAAGGACAACTTGTTTTTGTGAGGGTCCCAGAGAGGTGGAGCAAGGATCTGGAGTGAGTTCTGATGGAGAGTAAGGGTTGGTAGGACCCCAGGATCAGCGTATCACTTTCACCAAGGCTAGCATCAGAAAAAGGAAATCCACAAACCGGAACCCAACTCGTCAATCACCAAAAATGTCATTTTATTGTTGTATGTACCGTTACATGTCTTCTGTTCATCTCTGTAGGGCTAGGTTAGTGAAACACACATAGTCATTAGATAATAGGGACACATAATTGCTCACACATATGGATCCCCACGATGTATCATCAGATAAATGTGCTCCCCATTTATCATATAGCTCGGTGGAGTTTGTTGGACCATGTACAGACCCTTAATACGGGATGAGAAGGAATATAATGAATACTTCGCAAAGCCTAGAAGCTAGTGATGCACGATGATACATCTCCCTCAGGCAGTTACTCATACATACACGTTTTTCCTATCACACTAGGCCATCCATTTCTCACCTATGACCTTTTCTCCCTCTTCCAAGGTACATACTCGCCCATTGTAATGTATAGCATGTAAATATTTTTTATTTTTTTTCTGTTATTAATATTAGTGGCAGTTATTGTTGACCGCCAAAGGGTGGACTGTCGAAGTCGGAATATATTGCAATACACACACCACATGCAAACACCACACAGATTGCATCCATATATGTACTTAGTCTGGCGCGCGTGCAGCATACTCGCAAATTGCGTACAATCGCCTCCCACGGGAGTGCGCGTACGGGCGTGGTATGAGCAATTACAGAAAGATTCTTACTTGCAATGGAAATTAATGCAGTACATGCCACAGCCTGTGTCGAGTCACTGTTCACACACACACTAATCTAACCAAACATGCACATCCATCCAACACAATGTCTTGGTATTCCAATGTTTGAACAGACCCCCTGGTCTGTGAAGAAAGATACACACAAACCAAACTGTCATTGTTTAATGGAAACCAGAACAATGGGAGACAAATATCCCAAATAGATACACACAAGCTTGTGGTTACAAATTATTAACTACAGGCAGCCGGCAGTAACACTTGTATGTATATATATATATATATATATATATATATATATACATATATATATATATATATATGTATGTATATATATATATATATATATATATATATTTATTTGTGTGTATCTTGAGAATGGTTGGTCATTTCATGTGTAGGATCATGTTGCTTGAAGATAGCATGACAGGGTAATCTAATGAACATGGAAATATCTGTCACACATTGCATGTTTCCCAAACTTGGTGCACACATTGCACATAGTCTGCCCTTTCCCCTCATGCAACTTTTACTTATTTGCAAGGCACAACAAGGGAATTATACACCGTTACAGTATACGAGGGGACATTAACTGATCAGAGCTTCATGCATGGTATCTACGTGTTCGGATAATTATGAGTAATAATCCGGTGTTGGTTTGGAGAAGATCGCATGTCGTTGCGAATAGTTATTTGCAAAGGCAGATTAAAGGTATATTTGTGTTTATTATGTACTTGGTATGTGGCTGGAATCCAGAGCTACACACCCCTGGGCCAGCTTCCACTACCTCTCCAACGACCTGTACAACAGATAAGCTTGTTATTACTTTTTAAATTGTACGATTCCATTTTTATATGTATGTGTGTGATTAAAAATTGTGAAAAACTATTTCACACTATCAGCTCCTTTTTCTTTCTGTTTTTTTTCCATGAGAAAAAAACTTTCTTTTTAGAGGTACTGTACTTTGTCAAGGATTACCTCATAGGAGCAGCATTCTTAAAAGGAGTGAGTTATTACCTTCCTTTTTTATTTATTTTTTAGCCACTCGGGTGTGATTCTGATTATATTAGAAATCACATATAATATAGTGGTTTATTGAAACACTATAGGCACAGAGCACTTTATATAAAAAATATTTTATATATTGGCACAAATAAGTCACAAGTCACTTTATAATATTAAGAGCATTTTGCTGACACAAATCTTCCCTCTCTGCCTATGTAAATTGTGTCTTAACACCTCGCTGAGGGTGTTCATACATGGAGTAAGAGGACAAGGGAAGACGACCAATTAAAGATACCACCACAGGCACAACTTGATCATATTTCTGGTACGCATATATTATTTGTTATACACAGATGGAAGTTTCCACACCAAAGCACTGAAGGCGCAGAGACTTTATCCATATTGAACATATATATATATATATATATATATATATTTATTTTGTGTGTGTATCTTGAGAATGGTTGGTCATTTCATGTGTAGGATCATGTTGCTTGAAGATAGCATGACAGGGTAATCTAATGAACATGGAAATATCTGTCACACATTGCATGTTTCCCAAACTTGGTGCACACATTGCACATAGTCTGCCCTTTCCCCTCATGCAACTTTTACTTATTTGCAAGGCACAACAAGGGAATTATACACCTTTACAGTATACGAGGGGACAGTAACTGATCAGAGCATCATGCATGGTATCTACGTGTTCGGATAATTATGAGTAATAATCCGGTGTTGGTTTGGAGAAGATCGCATGTCCTTGCGAATAGTTATTCGCAAAGGCAGATTAAAGGTATATTTGTGTTTATTATGTACTTGATATGCGGCTGGAATCCAGAGCTACACACCCCTGGATCAAGGCATCGCCCATCTCTTCAAACCGACCAATGACCTCTCCTGTACTGTAAACGACCATCCCTCCAACCAATCAGTGGAGAGCATACAACCCCATTGTATTGTATTTTGGGCAAGGGTATATAAACCTTGCACCTGGGCCGGTCACGCTCTCTCTGCTTTTTAAAAGACTCATAGGTCATCTTGCCAGATTGACTAGAGGACCGGATCCGGGTTGCGCAGGCGAACAAAGGGTACGTATCATTGGGTGTGACTCTCTCTCTGTGATTGAATTATATTGTGTTGTACCATTAAATTTTAACTTATTGTAAACCCCTTTTACAAATATATTATTACTTGTTGCTGCTTTGGACCACAACATACAATCAAATACTGGTGTCGCATTCAGTTTCTGTTGAGCGTTTGTATAGTATAATTGCCACACCTAGAGCTGCCTCGTGCTCTCAGCGTGTCGGTCTGTGTGTATGCACTGAGTGTAAGCTGCACGGCTATTCCGGCGTGTGTACGCTAACTGGGGACAGAGTATTTATTACAGCAGCCGCAGCGGCTTCAGTTACAGTGTGCAATAGGGGTTAGTGGCTGTTTTTCCAAGAAGTCTATCGAACTTCTCATCACATTCAGGATGTCAGCTGTCAGTGATCCGGCACCGGTCTCCTGGGTGGTGACGGGATTCTGGCATCAGTCACAAGACCACCGGCATCCCGACAGCTGGGATGCTGACTGCATCCCATCTGGTCATATCACCAAACTGCACAACAGCTGCCTGTAAGTGCCATTGTATGCTTTTCAGTGTTTAGAAACTTCAGTGTTATGTTCCCAAGTTCCAATTGTTCCCTGTGTTTAAAGACTTTATTAAAATTCTCAAGCTTCCAGTTTTCACAAACCTCTGTTGCCACTCTTAAGCTTCCAGTGTCATAGGACTTCAGTAGGTTTCCCAAGTCTCCAGTATCAGTAACTATTTATACTACTCACCTGTTACCTATATTATTCGTTCAGCTACAATCATGCTACAATAAATCAATAAGGTGGTGCTCCCGGCCACCCAGAAAAGTGGACAAATCTCCTGGACTCTAGAGCCACCTAGCCACCTACTTCTTCTGTTTTTCGTACACTCAGAGTGTAGCTGCCTGACTCCCAGCCATTCAGAGGAAACAGGAAGTATTGACAGGATTTGGAGAACTGTTTGGCTTTTATTGGAGCTGTGGCTGTCAGTCACAGAGACAAATCCCAAAAGCTGATTGGATAGCCTCAACCATCCACTTAGCTATGACGCAAGTTGCGTTGAATCATGTCATTGTGGCCTCGAGCTTCACAATGCTAATAATCATAGAATTGTATAGTGGGGGTGGGGCTACAATGATGGATTTGTGTTGTCATGCCCACAGACCCACCCATCTCCACCATGCAAGTCCCCCCAAAGTCCCATCCTAACTTTCCCTTCCGATGGGGCAGCCAAAAAGTTGGTAAGTATGATCTGGTTACATCTGCTACTTGTGTTTTTCCTTCTCTTTTGCAAAACCTGGACCCAGAGGCGTCACCGGGTGTGGTGACACCTGGTGTGGTGACACCTGGTGCGCGCCCCTGATCTCCTGCCGTGATCGTGGCAAAAAGGGGCGTGACCTTGTACTTAGGGGGCGTGGCTTCGTGGGGATCCCGGAATCGTCACTCTGGGGGCGTGCCCAGCATCTCCTAAGATGCTGGGCTTCCCCCAGAGCCAGTCTCCGTCCGCTGTCGGCTCCTCTTCTGTGACAGGAGCCGGGTGCTGTAGGAGACTTTCTCACTGCAGCACCTGGTTCCTGTCAGTGTGGAGGAGCTGACATTTGGTGTCACCCTCCTCCAGGCGTCACACCCGGGTGCGGGCCGCACCCCCCGCACCCGCCTTGTGACGCCACTGCCTGGAACTACATTGTTATTATTATTATTATTATTATTATTATATTTATATGTTCCAGAGACTCTCAGTGTTTATCAGCAGTCCCCAGCCCAGTGTGTTCCTGTTTTCCAGCTACTGCTCCACTACCATAGAAAAAGAAAAACATTCTTGCACTAAAACTCATTCGTATTTATTTAGAATGTAGAAAGTAGTCTGCGCACTAAAGGCTAATGGTCTTGTTTTGGGCAGTGCTGCAGTGGATACGGCTATGTCTATGGCCGATATTATGTTTATAGAGAAATAAAGGGTGATGCTTGCGCTTAGACCCTGTGTTCTGGGGTATTCTTGCTCTTTTAATTAATGTTAGGACAAATGTTGGTGTCTTGAAATAATGCTTTACTTGTCACTTGGTGCAATACAATAGACAAGCAAAATTGATATGCAGGTAAAACACAGTAATGACATTCAGATAGATACAATAATACAGATTTGCAGTGAAATACAATATATCAACTTTTCATTAAAGTGCTGAGGGCATTACTTGTATATATACAATGCGTCTCATGGGTTTTTAAATGGAATGGGTGCTGCCATATGAAGGGTCCAGTAAGGCAATATTGATTGTTCTGGGGTATTCTTGCTGCACTTTTGGTGCAGTTCTTAGGTGATATGCCAGAGACTTTAATCTTGCCTCTTGCTCTATGTAGGCTGCTGTTGCTCTGATGCTAAATACCGTCTTCTGGGGATCATCTGGAGAGCGGCGTCCTGCTACTCTAGTGTTCAATTTCCTCCCTTATGACTGTGTGGAACTTGCAGTGAGACTGGGGTGGGGGGTTTCTGGGATGATGGCTAGAGTGGGGGAGTTGTGGACCTGGACTTATTTAACCTCCTGTGCCTGTGGCGGTATTCAGGGTAAACCAGCTAGGTCTGTGCCTGAGGTCCCAGCCATTGGCTTCAGTGGTGCTCAGATCTGTGTCAGGTGGGAATGTCAGTTTGGGCCCTTATGCGTCCTTCTGCTGGCTCCCCTACCATTTAATGGAAACTCACCGCCTCTCTCTCCTGGCTCTACTATCACAACTTCCCCACTCTCGCCATCAGCCCACAAACCCCCCACTCCTGTCTCACCGCAAGTTCCACACATAAGGGAGGATATCGCGCACTGGAGTAGCGGGACGCCGCTCTCTGTACGATACCCATAAGATGGTATTTAGGAGTCTATTCATGAAGCAGTGAAAAGGGTGGAGAAGTGAGCCAGCGGAGAAGTTGCCTATGGCAACCAATCAGCATTGATGTAACATTTATAATTTGATACTACACAATTGTACGGAGCAGCTGATTGGTTGCCAGAGGCAACTTCTCCACAGGCTAACTTCTCCACTCTTTTCACTGCTTCATGAATAGACCCCTTAGCATTATCAACGGCAGCCTACATAGAGCCAGAAACAAGATTAAAGCCTCTGGCACATCACATAAGAACTGCACCAAAAGCGCAGCAGGTATACCCCACAACAGTCAGTATTGCCTTACCGAACACTTAACATGGCAGCACTTACACGATTTACAAATCTATGAGATGCATTCTGTATTTACAAGTATTTCCCTCAGCACTTCACTGAAAAGTCGTTATATTATATTTTACTGCATATCTGTATTATTGTATCTATCTGCATATCATTACTGTGTTTACCTGCATATCAAGTTTGCTTGTATATTGTATTGCACAAAGTGGCAAGTAAAGCATTGTTTCTTGTCCTAGCACTAAATAATAGAGGCACAACACAGGGTCTGAGCGCAGTGACCACCCTTTCTTTCTCTATAAACGTATTTATTTAGTCGTTTGAGTATGAGTGTGATGTAATCTTATGACCTCTGAAGAAACCGCCCATTGTAGAGGCGGAGAAACGCGTCAGGTGATCTACACAGCCGTGGAACGCAGGTGGACCGCAAACCGGAAGCCGGAAGCACCGTAACCGGAAGCCGCGAGCCGCGGCATCGTAGCGTCCCCTGCTACCGAGGATTCCCACATACGGCTCTCTGTCTCCGCTCCCGACGTAGCCGAATACCAGCCTACAGGACATTGTGACACACACATCAGGCACGGCCCCAAGAGAAACCGCCGCAGTGCGGTCAGTCGTACGGAGGGAGACAGCTGCGGGATTGGCATACCACCATATTAGCCACACCAATCGGTGAAGTATAAACAAGCATTGGTTATCTACAGCCTTTTTTCTTCCTCCTTCCCGCAAAGTGCTTTTGAGCCAGTAACAGCACTTTATTTCTATCACTAATTAACAGTTATATGCATGCATGCAAAAGAACTAACAACCTAAATCTGGGATAAAGTGCACTAACATCATTTAAAGTCCCGGGACCCAGGACACAGTGATTACTAATACTTTTTAAACTATTGCAATATTATTTGGTTTATTAATTTGTTATTAGTTGCCATTCATGGCAACCGTATATTACATGTTGATTTGCTCTTTTTAATAAATGTTATTGATTTTTTACAAAACCAGCAGCCGTTGCATTTACCAATCCCTTGAGCGCCCACATTTTTATTAGTTTTCTCTCTTCGCATAATCAGGTGGATACCCAGGTCCACCATTGTGGGCAGCTAATAGGAGATTTTTACACCATAGGTATAACACCTATTCAATTAATTAATTATTTCTTCTAATTAAATTAGTTTTAGTAATCAGCGCCCACTGTTTGTCTGTGGGACCACACCCACTGACGTTCTTTTCCATTACTGTGTTTACCTGCATATCAAGTTTGCTTGTATATTGTATTGCACAAAGTGGCAAGTAAAGCATTGTTTCTTGTCCTAGCACTAAATAATAGAGGCACAACACAGGGTCTGAGCGCAGTGACCACCCTTTCTTTCTCTATAAACGTATTTATTTAGTCGTTTGAGTATGAGTGTGATGTAATCTTATGACAAATGTTAGCTTCCCAGCTAAGTTTACACGGTAGCGTCTAGATTCTCTTTGTGGAGAGGACCTTTCCCATAACCTCCTGGGTCCATGTCACAATCTATTTGGAATAGAAAAGTGTGGCGAGCGGAGCGAGAGAAAAAAAGTTCCCCCAAACGAACAGAGAACGAAGAAAACATTTAGGAGCTGTAAGGGCGGAAGTTCTCTCCTGCCCTCTCGTTTTGTCACGTCCAGGTCCTTAGCACGAAGGTAACATAGACACAACCAAGTTTACACCTGTCTGAAACAAAACTCGGTCTCATGCCATGAGAAGAAAATAAACTTTAGTCTCTCACCAAAGGGGGAATGTAATAGGGTGTGAGAATCAGAAAGTGAGAGATCTTGTGAGAGATCTGTTTTTTTTAAGTGGCAATCATTTACATGGCAAAATCAACCTGGTTTTGCCATGTAAATGATTGCCACTTTAGAACAGAGCTCTCCCAAAATCTCTCACTTTCTGACTCCCATACCCTATTACATTCCCCCCAATGTCAAATATTAGGGATGTGCACTTGAAATTTTTCGGGTTTTGTGTTTTGGTTTTGGGTTCGGTTCCGCGGCCGTGTTTTGGGTTCGACCGCGTTTTGGCAAAACCTCACCGAATTTTTTTTGTCGGATTCGGGTGTGTTTTGGATTCGGGTGTTTTTTTCAAATAGAATGTGGGGGTCATTTTGATCCCAAAGTATTATTAACCTCAAAAACCATAATTTCCACTAATTTTCAGTCTATTCTGAATACCTCACACCTCACAATATTATTTTTAGTCCTAAAATTTGCACCGAGGTCGCTGAATGACTAAGCTAAGCGACCCTAGTGGCCGACACAAACACCTGGCCCATCTGGGAGTGGCACTGCAGTGTCACGCAGGATGGCCCTTCCAAAAAACACTCCCCAAACAGCACATGACGCAAAGAAAAAAAGAGGCGCAATGAGGTAGCTGTGTGACTAAGCTAAGCGACCCTAGTGGCCGACACAAACACCTGACCCATCTAGGAGTGGCACTGCAGTGTCACGCAGGATGGCCCTTCCAAAAAACACTCCCCAAACAGCACATGACGCAAAGAAGAAAAAAAGAGGCGCAATGAGGTAGCTGTGTGAGTAAGATAAGCGACCCTAGTGGCCGACACAAACACCTGGCCCATCTAGGAGTGGCACTGCAGTGTCACGCAGGATGGCCCTTCCAAAAAACACTCCCCAAACAGCACATGACGCAAAGAAGAAAAAAAGAGGCGCAATGAGGTAGCTGTGTGAGTAAGATAAGCGACCCTAGTGGCCGACACAAACACCTGGCCCATCTAGGAGTGGCACTGCAGTGTCACGCAGGATGGCCCTTCCAAAAAACACTCCCCAAACAGCACATGACGCAAAGAAGAAAAAAAGAGGCGCAATGAGGTAGCTGTGTGAGTAAGCTAAGCGACCCTAGTGGCCGACACAAACACCTGGCCCATCTAGGAGTGGCACTGCAGTGTCACGCAGGATGGCCCTTCCAAAAATACACTCCCCAAACAGCACATGACGCAAATAAAAATGAAAGAAAAAAGAGGTGCAAGATGGAATTGTCCTTGGGCCCTCCCACCCACCCTTATGTTGTATAAACAGGACATGCACATTTTAACCAACCCATCATTTCAGTGACAGGGTCTGCCACACGACTGTGACTGAAAATACGGGTTGGTTTGGACCCCCACCGAAAAAGAAGCAATTAATCTCTCCTTGCACAAACTGGCTCTACAGAGGCAAGATGTCCACCTCATCATCATCCTCCGATATATCACCGTGTACATCCCGCTCCTCACAGATTATCAATTCGTCCCCACTGGAATCCACCATCTCAGCTCCCTGTGTACTTTGTGGAGGCAATTGCTGCTGGTCAATGTCTCCACGGAGGAATTGATTATAATTCATTTTAATGAACATCATCTTCTCCACATTTTCTGGAAGTAACCTCGTACGCAGATTGCTGACAAGGTGAGCGGCGGCACTAAACACTCTTTCGGAGTACACACTTGTGGGAGGGCAACTTAGGTAGAATAAAGCCAGTTTGTGCAAGGGCCTCCAAATTGCCTCTTTTTCCTGCCAGTATAAGTACGGACTGTCTGACGTGCCTACTTGGATGCGGTCACTCATATAATCCTCCACCATTCTTTCAATGGTGAGAGAATCATATGCAGTGACAGTAGACGACATGTCCGTAATCGTTGTCAGGTCCTTCAGTCCGGACCAGATGTCAGCATCAGCAGTCGCTCCAGACTGCCCTGCATCACCGCCAGCGGGTGGGCTCGGAATTCTGAGCCTTTTCCTCGCACCCCCAGTTGCGGGAGAATGTGAAGGAGGAGATGTTGACAGGTCGCGTTCCGCTTGACTTGACAATTTTGTCACCAGCAGGTCTTTGAACCCCAGCAGACTTGTGTCTGCCGGAAAGAGAGATCCAAGGTAGGTTTTAAATCTAGGATCGAGCACGGTGGCCAAAATGTAGTGCTCTGATTTCAACAGATTGACCACCCGTGAATCCTTGTTAAGCGAATTAAGGGCTCCATCCACAAGTCCCACATGCCTAGCGGAATCGCTCCCTTTTAGCTCCTCCTTCAATGCCTCCAGCTTCTTCTGCAAAAGCCTGATGAGGGGAATGACCTGACTCAGGCTGGCAGTGTCTGAACTGACTTCACGTGTGGCAAGTTCAAAATGTTGCAGAACATTGCACAACGTTGAAATCATTCTCCACTGCGCTTGAGACAGGTACATTCCTCCTCCTATATCGTGCTCAATTGTATAGGCTTGAATGGCCTTTTGCTGCTCCTCCAACCTCTGAAGCATATAGAAGGTTGAATTCCACCTCGTTACCACTTCTTGCTTCAGATGATGGCAGGGCAGGTTCAGGCGTTTTTGGTGGTGCTCCAGTCTTCTGTACGTGGTGCCTGTACGCCGAAAGTGTCCCGCAATTCTTCTGGCCACCGACAGCATCTCTTGCACGCCCCTGTCGTTTTTTAAAAAATTCTGCACCACCAAATTCAAGGTATGTGCAAAACATGGGACGTGCTGGAATTTGCCCATATTTAATACACACACAATATTGCTGGCGTTGTCCGATGCCACAAATCCACAGGAGAGTCCAATTGGGGTAAGCCATTCTGCGATGATCTTCCTCAGTTGCCGTAAGAGGTTTTCAGCTGTGTGCGTATTCTGGAAACCGGTGATACAAAGCGTAGCCTGCCTAGGAATGAGTTGGCGTTTGCGAGATGCTGCTACTGGTGCCGCCGCTGCTGTTCTTGCGGCGGGAGTCCATACATCTACCCAGTGGGCTGTCACAGTCATATAGTCCTGACCCTGCCCTGCTCCACTTGTCCACATGTCCGTGGTTAAGTGGACATTGGGTACAACTGCATTTTTTAGGACACTGGTGAGTCTTTTTCTGACGTCCGTGTACATTCTCGGTATCGCCTGCCTAGAGAAGTGGAACCTAGATGGTATTTGGTAACGGGGGCACACTACCTCAAGAAATTGTCTAGTTCCCTGTGAACTAACGGCGGATACCGGACGCACGTCTAACACCAACATAGTTGTCAAGGCCTCAGTTATCCGCTTTGCAACAGGATGACTGCTGTGATATTTCATCTTCCTCGCAAAGGACTGTTGGACAGTCAATTGCTTGGTGGAAGTAGTAAAAGTGGGCTTACTAATTCCCCTCTGGGATGACCATCGACTCCCAGCAGCAACAACAGCAGCGCCAGCAGCAGTAGGCGTTACACGCAAGGATGCATCGGAGGAATCCCAGGCAGGAGAGGACTCGTCAGACTTGCCAGTGACATGGCCTGCAGGACTATTGGCATTCCTGGGGAAGGAGGAAATTGACACTGAGGGAGTTGGTGGGGTGGTTTGCGTGAGCTTGGTTACAAGAGGAAGGGATTTACTGGTCAGTGGACTGCTTCCGCTGTCGCCCAAAGTTTTTGAACTTGTCACTGACTTATTATGAATGCGCTGCAGGTGACGTATAAGGGAGGATGTTCCAAGGTGGTTAACGTCCTTACCCCTACTTATTACAGCTTGACAAAGGCAACACACGGCTTGACAAATGTTGTCCGCATTTCTGTTGAAATACTTCCACACCGAAGAGCTGATTTTTTTGGTATTTTCACCAGGCATGTCAACGGCCCTATTCCTCCCATGGACAACAGGTGTCTCCCCGGGTGCCTGACTTAAACAAACCACCTCACCATCAGAATCCTCCTTGTCAATTTCCTCCCCAGCGCCAGCAACACCCATATCCTCCTCATCCTGGTGTACTTCAACACTGACATCTTCAATCTGACTATCAGGAACTGGACTGCGGGTGCTCCTTCCAGCACTTGCAGGGGGCGTGCAAAGGGTGGAAGGCGCATGCTCTTCACGTCCAGTGTTGGGAAGGTCAGGCATCGCAACCGACACAATTGGACTCTCCTTGTGGATTTGGGATTTCGAAGAACGCACAGTTCTTTGCGGTGCTTTTGCCAGCTTGAGTCTTTTCACTTTTCTAGCGAGAGGCTGAGTGCTTCCATCCTCATGTGAAGCTGAACCACTAGCCATGAACATAGGCCAGGGCCTCAGCCGTTCCTTGCCACTCCGTGTGGTAAATGGCATATTGGCAAGTTTACGCTTCTCCGACGACAATTTTATTTTAGATTTTGGAGTCCTTTTTTTACTGATATTTTGTGTTTTGGATTTTACATGCTCTGTACTATGACATTGGGCATCGGCCTTGGCAGACGACGTTGCTGGCATTTCATCGTCTCGGCCATGACTAGTGGCAGCAGCTTCAGCACGAGGTGGAAGTGGATCTTGATCTTTCCCTAATTTTGGAACCTCAACATTTTTGTTCTCCATATTTTAATAGGCACAACTAAAAGACACAGAGGAAGCTACAGCCGTGGACTACCGTACTGTGTCTGCTGCTAATATAGACTGGATGATAATGAGATGAAATCAATATATATATATATATATATATAATATCACTAGTACTGCAGCCGGACAGGTATATATATTTATTATGTAATGACTGATGACGGACCTGCTGGACACTGTCAGCTCAGCAGCACCGCAGACTGCTACAGTAAGCTACTATAGTAGTATGTATAAAGAAGAAAGAAAAAAAAAAAAACCACGGTTAGGTGGTATACAATTATGGATGGACGAGCGACTGCCGACACAGAGGTAGCTACAGCCGTGGACTACCGTACTGTGTCTGCTGCTAATATAGACTGGATGATAATGAGATGAAATCAATATATATTATATCACACTAGTACTGCAGCCGGACAGGTAGATATATTTATTATGTAATGACTGATGACGGACCTGCTGGACACTGTCAGCTCAGCAGCACCGCAGACTGCTACAGTAAGCTACTATAGTAGTATGTATAAAGAAGAAAGAAAAGAAAAAAAACACGGGTAGGTGGTATACAATTATGAATGGACGAGCGACTGCCGACACAGAGGTAGCTACAGCCGTGGACTACCGTACTGTGTCTGCTGCTAATATAGACTGGATGATAATGAGATGAAATCAATATATATATATATAATATCACACTAGTACTGCAGCCGGACAGGTAGATATATTTATTATGTAATGACTGATGACAGACCTGCTGGACACTGTCAGCTCAGCAGCACCGCAGACTGCTACAGTAAGCTACTATAGTAGTATGTATAAAGAAGAAAGAAAAAAAAAAAACCACGGTTAGGTGGTATACAATTATGGATGGACGAGCGACTGCCGACACAGAGGTAGCTACAGCCGTGGACTACCGTACTGTGTCTGCTGCTAATATAGACTGGATGATAATGAGATGAAATCAATATATATATATATAATATCACTAGTACTGCAGCCGGACAGGTATATATATTTATTATGTAATGACTGATGACGGACCTGCTGGACACTGTCAGCTCAGCAGCACCGCAGACTGCTACAGTAAGCTACTATAGTAGTATGTATAAAGAAGAAAGAAAAAAAAAACCACGGGTAGGTGGTATACAATTATGGATGGACGAGCGACTGCCGACACAGAGGTAGCTACAGCCGTGGACTACCGTATTGTGTCTGCTGCTAATATAGACTGGATGATAATGAGATGAAATCAATATATATATGTATAATATCACTAGTACTGCAGCCGGACAGGTATATATATTTATTATGTAATGACTGATGACGGACCTGCTGGACACTGTCAGCTCAGCAGCACCGCAGACTGCTACAGTAAGCTACTATAGTAGTATGTATAAAGAAGAAAGAAAAAAAAAAAACCACGGTTAGGTGGTATACAATTATGGATGGACGAGCGACTGCCGACACAGAGGTAGCTACAGCCGTGGACTACTGTACTGTGTCTGCTGCTAATATAGACTGGATGATAATGAGATGAAATCAATATATATATATATATAATATCACACTAGTACTGCAGCCGGACAGGTAGATATATTTATTATGTAATGACTGATGACGGACCAGCTGGACACTGTCAGCTCAGCAGCACCGCAGACTGCTACAGTAAGCTACTATAGTAGTATGTATAAAGAAGAAAGAAAAAAAAAAAAACCACGGTTAGGTGGTATACAATTATGGATGGACGAGCGACTGCTGACACAGAGGTAGCTACAGCCGTGGACTACTGTACTGTGTCTGCTGCTAATATAGACTGGATGATAATGAGATGAAATCAATATATATATATATATATAATATCACACTAGTACTGCAGCCGGACAGGTAGATATATTTATTATGTAATGACTGATGACGGACCTGCTGGACACTGTCAGCTCAGCAGCACCGCAGACTGCTACAGTAAGCTACTATAGTAGTATGTATAAAGAAGAAAGAAAAAAAAAAACCACGGGTAGGTGGTATACAATATTATATATATATTATATACAATTATATATATATATATATATATTAAACTCACTGGTGGTGAATATTAAACTGGTGGTCAGGTCACTGGTCAGTGGTCACACTATCAGCAACTTGCAAGTAGTACTCTTAAGCAGACAATCACAATATATATTATACTGGTGGTCAGTGTGGTCACAATGGCAGTGTGGCACTCTGGCAGCAAAAGTGTGCACTGTACGTTATATGTACTCCTGAGTCCTGCTCTCAGACTCTAACTGCTCCCCACTGTCAGTGTCTCCCCCACAAGTCAGATAATACAGTCACACTATCTATCACTTCAGCAAGTAACTACTAGTACTCCTCCTAATGCTCCCCAAAATTACTACTGTGTCTCTCTCTACTGTCTCACTCTCTTCTCTATAAACGGAGAGGACGCCAGCCACGTCCTCTCCCTATGAATCTCAATGCACGTGTGAAAATGGCGGCGACGCGCGGCTCCTTATATAGAATCCGAGTCTTGCGATAGAATCCGAGCCTCGCGAGAATCCGACAGCGGGATGATGACGTTCGGGCGCGCTCGGGTTAACCGAGCAAGGCGGGAAGATCCGAGTCGCTCGGCCCCGTGTGAAAAAAACTGAAGTTCGGGCGGGTTCGGATTCCGAGGAACCGAACCCGCTCATCCCTATCAAATAAATATATATATATATATATATATATGTGCACATTAAACCACGTAGGCATATTTGCAGTTATGTGTGATACAGTTGCCAGGTTTTAATTTTTGAGACTCTGTGATAGTGTAGCACCTGCATGAAGTTGTGGTACCTTGGCGATCGGTTGCAGGCTTCCGTGCATTGGCCAATTCACTAACTAAACCCCCATCATGTATCTATTGATGTTGTGAGGATAAGTGAGCTTGCTATGGTGAGTGCTGAATTTTCCATTTGTATATATTTAAGTAGGTGGCCATGGGCTACATGCACCCCACCCTATGAGTGGTGAGTGCAGACATTGCACACCACTTCTGGGGTACCGAGTGCTGTGGTTTTATATTTGTATGTATATTGCAGGGTTAATCTTTGGTTAACTCTTATTAACTGTGGCCACAAGCTTTTTCATGCACCCCTATGTAAACTCAATTGTCCTAAACCTGTGTCAGCTGTTCCTTAGTAATTTATCATCCAGTGTCAGGTGACTAGTGTACCTTTAAAAGCCATAAGGTATGTGTCAGGTACACATTAAACCAAGTAGGCATATTTGCAGTTATATTATGTGTGATACAGTTGCCAGGTTTTAATTTTTAAGACTCTGTGATAGTGTAGGACCTGCATGAAGGTGGGGTACCTTGGCGAGCAGTTTGCAGGCTTCCGTGCATTGGACAATTCACTAACTAAACCCCCATCATTTATTAATTGATGTTGTGAGGATGTGTGAGCTTGCTATGGTGAGTACTGAATATTCTGTTTGTGTGTGTGTGTTATATATATATATATATATATATACCAAATTGTATAAGACCAATAGGTCTTAACAAAGGGCACTCACCAATCCACAAATTTTTCAAACGTTTATTAATACATCCAAGTCATTAGGTGTATGTCGACGTTTCGGCACAGTAGGCCGTTTTCAAGTCAACCATAAGACACACCAATCCAGCATGTCAGATATGAACATACTGACAGACATGTGCTGTTTCCTGATAGCTGCAGGCTCAATATAAAGAGTTTTATCCAGAGTGAATTTCTGTGACAACACAATTTGCAATCAGGCTCAGTGTAAAGTATCAAGTACTCTTAAAGAAGATTTCTGTACATGATTTGTATTTGGTTCCATTACCCTGTAACCAGTCCAGGTGGACCATTTGATTTAACCATCTAACTTTTAAGCAGAAACATTTTACTATATATATGGAGTATTGCTGTCCTCATTCATGTAAAAAAAAAAAACCTGAACAAGTGTTTTTTGACAAAAATCAGCTATGACCTTTTGTTCAGTTTGCCATCACACCCTGTTGAGTTAACACCTGCGAAGGTTAGGGTGGTTTGATCTTTCCAACTGTTGAAACTGACAAAACTCCTTGGCTGTATCTTGATGTACTTTTTTACAGTGTTCATGTGAACATATGAAGAAATATTATGTACATTTTAATAAAAGTGGTATCATTTCTAATTAGGCCTCTGGGCCACTTTTTTTGGGTGTGACTCTGGTGTGAGGGTATACTTACAGTTGACACCATATGTAAAAACCCACACCTTGGAGAATTGTTCATTGAACATATATGAAAATCGGAAAAACTGAATTCAAGCATGTTAGGAGGCTATACACTAGCGCAATTGGTCATTTGTTTATATATATATCAGCCCACGGGAGAGTGCCAGACATATTTCTTCTATATATATATATATATATATAGTCTGATCCGGCACTCAATAGGCAAACAGGTATCTTACCCCGGTGTCCATGTCCTAGGCAGGTTCCCACCAATTTAGAAATACAGAGGGATTGGCACTCAGAGGATTTTTAAATGTTGTATTCAAACGATCAGCATAAAGTTCTCCAACAACGTGTCGGTGCTAGACAGCACCGTCTTCAGGATGTACAAAACATAATAAACTGAAAATGACAATACAAACACACCTCAACTTACCCTGCTTATAAATGCACCCACTACTGTGAACTCCAATCAAAAAAGCCGGACTTGTGGCTCGTGCAGAGGCCGCGGGTCGCACAGTGGTGACGTCACGCAGCTTCCTGTGAATAGCGGGCCAGTGCGCGCTCTACCTCCCATGACGTATACCCATTGCTATAGGAACTCATTTAAACAACAGTGCGGGTTACTAGGGGCACTGTCCGCGTCCTTCTAGCGCCGTCAACCGTGTCTGGGGAGACCCATCGGTAACCACTATGTCCAGACCTGTTAGAAAACAAGAACAAAACTATACATATATTAAAAACGTGGAGGATTATTACATCCAAGTGCAACCTCCACGTGAGCTACTAGCATCATTCAGATAAACACTATATTTCATCACTAAATGTATATTAAATATTAGCCTATACCTTTATGGCATATATATTTATATCAAAAGTATTATTTAACTATTATCATGCTAAACAATTAGAAGAGAAGATTCTACATAAAGAAGTTTATACTAAAGAGTTCCAACAGATTTTTTCATTAAGGCCTCTAGGCCATACAGTATCCAATCATGTGATCCATCTTGCTTCCATAATCAAAACTTGTTTGTTACAGTCACCACCTCTTTTATTTTCTGGTAGATGGTCTATAATCATGTACTTAACACTTGCCATACTATGTCCCCGCTCAACAAAATGTTGATGGACAATATTATTTACAGAAGTCCGGTTGCTCCATGGGGTCTAATGTCTCACATACATTATTATTATTATTATTATTATTATTATTATTATTATTATCCTTTATTTATATGGCGTCACAAGGGTTCCGCAGCGCCCAATTACAGAGTACATAAATAATCAAACAGGAAAATAGCAACTTACAGTTGATGATAGTATAGGACAAGTACAGGGTAAATAAACATAGTTACATCAGCAGATGACACTGGAATAAGTATCAGGTGGCAGAAGACTGCTGGAGTTGATGCAGTTGAAGAATATTAAAGTAAGAAAGGATAAGCACATGAGGGAAGAGGGCCCTGCTCGTGAGAGCTTACATTCTTATGCTAATATTTATATGTACCTACAGGTACAGATCTTATTTTTTGACAATCCTTTATTTACACAACACGCCAGACTGTTCTTAATGTATAAAAACATAGAAACATAGAATTTGTCGGCAGATAAGAACCACTTGGCCCATCTAGTCTGCCCCTTTTTTTTACATAATTTTTATCTCTAACCTTATTTGATCCTTATTTCTTTGTAAGGATATCCTTATGTCTATCCCATGCATGTTTAAATTGCTCTACTGTCTTAGCCCCTACCACCTCTGATGGGAGGCTATTCCACTTGTCCACTACCCTTTCTGTGAAGTAAGTTTTACGCAAATTTCCCCTGAACCTCCCCCCCTCCAGTCTCAGTGCATGTCCTCGTGTCCTATTGCTTCTCTTCATTTGGAGAATGTTTCCCTCCTGGACTTTGTTAAAACCCTTGATATATTTGAAAGTTTCTATCATGTCCCCCCTTTCCCTTCTCTGCTTCAAACTATACTGTACATATTGAGATTTCTTAGTCTTTCTGGGTATGTTTTGTGATGTAGGCCATGCACCATTTTAGTTGGCCTTCTTTGTACAGTTTCTAATGTATTAATATCCTTTTGAAGATATGGCCTCCAGAATTGAACACAGTATTCTAGATGAGGCCGTACCAATGACCTATATAGTGGCATTATTACTTCTTTCTTTCTGCTGCTGATTCCTCTCCCACTGCAGCCAAGCATCTGCCTAGCCTTCCTCATTGCTTTGTTACATTGCTTACTTGCCTTTAAGTTATCTGAAATAGTGACTCCTAGATCCCTTTCCTCCTCAGTAGTTTCCAGAATAGTGCCATTAATACTATATTTAGCCTTTGGATTTTTGAGACCCAAGTGCATAATTTTGCTTTTTTTGGCATTAAACTGTAATTGCCACACTCTTGACCATTCCTCTAGTCTACCTAGATCCTCAATCATTTGTTTTACCCCACCTGGTGTGTCTACCCTGTTGCATACCTTTGTGTCATCTGCAAAAAGGCATACTTTCCCTTTAATGCCATTTGCAATGTCACCAATAAAGATATTAAAAAGCACTGGTCCAAGTACAGATCCCTGGGGTACTCCACTGGTAACATTTCCCTCCTGTGAATTTACCACAATGCTGTGTTTTCTATGCTTCAACCAAGATCTTATCCATTCAATAATCCTAATATCCAATCCCAAACTTTCAAGTTTATTTAGCAGTCTGCGATGTGGAACAGTGTCAAAAGTCTTACTGAAGTCTAGATAAGCTATATCCATGGCTCCACCTTTATCCATCACTTTAGTCACACAGTCAAAAAAAGTCAATAAGATTGATGATCTGATTATCTTTTGAGCAGGAACGGAACTGGAATTTGAGAGTCAGGTTAAGTCCATTAACTCTCGGAATGGTCCAATTAAGTTCACGTGCAAAAGCAGCTTTCAAGAGATTGAGTATCTGGATGTTAAACTAATTAATTGTGAAGGACGTTTGATTAGCTCGATCTATAGCAAAAGAACAGACCGCAATACGTTGCTGAGATTCTCTAGTCATCACACAGTGGCATTGAGATCAGGATTACCCTACTCTCAAATGTTGAGGGTTGCGAGGATCAACAATGACAGAGTGTTATTGGAAGAGCAACTAGGAGAAATGGTTAAAAAAATTCCCTTAGGGGATACCCCACACAATTGTTACAACAACATAAACTGAAAGTGCTGAACACACCTCGTGAACATTTATTCCAACCATCTGCAAATAGACAGGGCAGTAATAAATCAAAAAGTGATCGTATTATTTGGACCTCTACATATTCTACCAGTAGCCATATTACACAATCCACCACCAAAGCTTTACGGCCAATTGTCAGCACGGATAAGGAGTTACAAAGCTTCAAGAACCAAACCCCTATGGCAAGTTTTCGTCGTGGGAGAAATATTAAAGACATGGTAGTCCGTACGGACATTTCTGATTTTAAACAGCCTATTGGTTCATTTTAGGTCAAAGGAAAAAAGGATGTCACAGATGTATAAATTGTGCCACTTGTATGGATGTGGGTACTGCCTTTTGACATCCACATAGTGGGAGATATATCCCCATTAATCATGTGGCAACATGTACAACGCCATTTGTCATTTACATAATTAGATGCCCATGTGGGCACTATTATGTAGGTAAAACTATTCGCCCTTTCAAGGAGAGGGATACACAACATCGGTCTGCAATCAAAGCAGCTTTACAAATGGGAAATAGCGACCAGCCGGTTGCTAAACATTTTGTTGAGCGGGGGCATAGTATGGCAAGTGTCAAGTACATGATTATAGACCATCTACCAGAAAATAAAAGAGGTGGTGACTGTAACAAACAACTTTTGATTATGGAAGCAAGATGGATCACATGATTGGATACTGTATGGCCTAGAGGCCTTAATGAAAAACTCTGTTGGAACTCTTTAGTATTAACTTCTTTATGTAGAATCTTCTCTTCTAATTGTTTAGCATGATAATAGTTAAATAATACTTTTGATATAAATATATACGCCATAAAGGTATAGGCTAATATTTCATATATATTTAGTGATGAAATATAGTATTTATCTGAATGATGCTAGTAGTTCACGTGGAGGTTGCACTTGGATGTAATCCACCATGTTTTTAATATATGTATAGTTTTGTTCTTGTTTTTTTACAGGTCCGGACATAGTAGTTGCTGATGGGTCTCCCCAGACATGGTTGATGGTGCTAGAAGGACACGGACAGCGCCCATAGTAACCCGCACTGTTGTTTAAATGGGTTCATATGGCAACGGGTATACGTCATGGGAGGTAGAGCGCACACTGGCCCGTGATTCACGGGAAGCTGCGTGATTTCACCACTGTGCGACCCGTGTCCTCTGCATGAGCCACAAGCCCGGCTTGTTTGATTGGAGTTTACAGCAGTGGGTGCATTTATAAGCAGGGTAAGTTGAGGTGTGTTTGTATTGCTATTTTTAGTTTATTATGTTTTGTACATCCTGAAGATGGTGCCAAAACGTTGAGAGAGAAATTCATGCTGATCGTTTGAATACAAGGTTTAAAAAATCCTCTGAGTGCCGTCCCCTATATATATATATATATATATATATATATATCCACGTTGATCCTGCACTCTCATCTCATTAGTTCCAACGTTGCGGGTGCTCCTAATGAACCCGGTCAGGTCCACTCAAACAACAAAAATTCCACTAGGTGGAGGTGCACTCTCGCTGAAATGAATGAAGTCCGTTCATAAAAAAGACTTTTATTGGGAAGGTCAAAAAGCCTTATCTGTCGACGTTTCGGTCCGTATAACGAACCTTTCTCAAGACTAATTGCTCTTTAGGTTAACATCGTTCATCTTAATCATGTGTCTATAAAATAAGCAAAATACAGACAGGTTCACATACACAGGGAACTAAGCCTCCCAGGCCAAATCACATCTGATCAAAAGTGTATAGTATGTTTGTCTCTATGGATCCACCTTAATCCCAATTCAATTAAGTATCACCAAGCTGCTTTAAATCAATACACCACCGTCACCTGTGACAACACCACTCAAAGCTCTATGTATCATATAGTGTTAACAGCTCACCTAAGATCAGATTATAGTCATCCAAATAACTTGCTAGCACAAAGGTAGCATTCCGGACACAGCCATAAGTGTCAGCGATATACATCTATAAGTACGAATGTATATAACAAATTGAGTTGCTATCAAATGAACATCTCATCCTAGTGCATAATTGCAAAGTCACAAACGTACCTGATCAAACAGATCCTGCTACCATGTTACAGCCACAGGGTCATACACGATGAAGCGTGCTGCATAAATAACAACAAGAACTACATATGTATATCACTTCAATCTAGATTCTATATCTGATAAAAGAATACAAAGTGACACACTTACATGGGTGGAAGGTGGATCAAAGCGTCCCTGTGCTGCATAACACATGACTGCACTGGGACTGCTATTTAAGTGTCCCGGACCGGAAGTGACAGGAAAAACCACTTGCAACGTCCATACACTTCCTACCACAGCAAAACAACAGCCAAGTGTGACAAAGGGCTCTCACAAGCCACTCCAATTTAGTTCACCCGCTAACCAACAGCCTCCGCTGCCTGGGGACATAATCTGTCACGATCACCCAGCCAAGAACGCCGCTACGGCTGAACGCGGACTGAATGCGTTCCATTAGCCGGAAATGCGTTCCAATGGGGCGGAAGTGACGTCGGAGCGCACCCGATAAGCAGTGCTACTCAAAAATAGCTAGAACGTGGACACATAATCGGTTCCACCTCATATCAAGCTCAGAACTGCCCAGCACAGGTGTCTGGACCAATGAAACACTTAAATTGGGGATCTCATAAAGACAAACTATATTACGAATGCATTAAAAACATTACTAGATATAATCTAGGAAACTAATAAACAATCAGTTATTTTCAGATGCCTAGGCCTGGGAGATCGTCCTTACAGACAGCCATCACGTGATGGGACTATTACAGACATAAGTACTGTATACATATATTTTCTCATTAGAACTCTTAGTACCCAAAATGTTAAGTTATTTATAATAAACTAGTGCAAATGAATATGCAAATATGGCTCGTTATATAATCGCATAATTATCTCATATTGTAAAAAACTGGGGAATTTATCCCCTAGAGAATAATTATATTAATATTAGAACGTATCAATCACAAAGAATTCAATAATGAGTACACATGTATACAGGAAAAAACAATTAATATTACAAAAAGACATTGAAAGGATTAGACTCATTAAGTCCTCTGGGTGCGACCGTGTCCAACCGATGTATCCAATAGCTTTCGCGTCTCTTCAACAGCAGGGACCGATCGCCACCAGTAGGACATGGTGGAATCCAATCGATTAATTTACATTTTAGACTGGCAACTTGGTGTTTTGCTGTTAAAAAGTGCCTTGCCACCGGTTTATCCGTTTTGCCTGTGGCTAGTGCAGTATGAATCGAGGATCGATGGTTAGCCATCCGGTCTCGAAATGGCCGTGTGGTCAGACCGACATATACAAGCCCACAAGGACACTTAAGGATATAAATGACATGGTCTAACCGACAATGTAAATGGTATCTTAACTTAATCACCTTACCCGAATGGGGATGATAAAACACTGGACCAGTCAACATAGATCTACATGTGGTACAGCTACCACAAGAGTAGCTGCCTGGTCTTGACTGCATGACTTGGAATGGAGTCAATTCCTTCTTTGGAAGCATAGTGCGGCGCATCAGTAATTGTCTAAGATTTGCGCCTCTGCGATAAGCTACCATAGGTGTCTTCATTTTAGAGAAAGGAAGATTGACGTCAGAGGCTACAATCGGCCAATGTTTCCTTAATGATTTCCGTATAGTAGTGGTATTGTCAAACTGTGTCGGAAAAATCATGCGATCTGCATTTTTATTAGATAGACTCTGTTGACCTGAAAAGATCTTTGTTGCTCTATTTAGGCATTTGGTTAATGTTCTAGGTGAATATCCCCGACTCAAAAATCGAGAGGTCACCTCTGAACATTGTATGTTTCTACGATCTGGTTCAGAGTTTATACGCATGATTCGTAAATATTGTGAAATTGGAAGGCTTTCTTTTAAAGCCGGAGGGTGAAAACTGTCTGCCTGTAGCAGCAGGTTACGGTCTGTAGGTTTGCGAAATACAGTAGAAATAAAGCCTGCGTCTGTTCTAATGATGGTGACATCGAGAAAATTAATTTCGGTAGATGAGGTGGTATGTGTCAGGCGGATCGGGCTATCTAATGCATTTAATTCATTGACCATACAATTGAATTCAGATTCAGTACCTCGCCAAAGTAGAAAGATGTCGTCTATAAATCTGCGATAAAAAATTATCTTATGGCCATACACAGGTAATAGATAGGTGTTCTCGTAATTAGCCATGTAAAGATTGGCATATGCTGGGGCTAAATTAGACCCCATTGCGGTGCCTGCAATTTGCATAAAGTACTTATCTTTGTATAGAAAGTGATTTTGAGTCAATACTAGTTCAGTGAGTTCTAGTATGAAGTCAATAGGCAATTCAAGATTCTCAGCTTTCAACAAATATTTCTTAATAGTATCAAGCCCTGTTTGATGCGGAATTACCGTGTATAATGAACATACATCTAGGGATGCCAAGATCAGATTTTCATCATTAACCTGAATCTTATGTAACTGGGTCAAAAAATCACCGGTGTCCTTTAGATAACTTCCAGTTTTTGATACTAATGGCTGTAAAATACTATCCACTAGGATAGCCAGTGGTTGCAATACAGAACCCTCCGCTGCTATGATGGGCCTTCCAGGTGGGTGGGCCAAGGTTTTATGTATTTTTGGAAGCGTGTATAGTATGGGACACTTAGGGTGATCAACCTGCAAGAAGTTTTTTAATTCCTCGCTAATCCAACCCTGTTCATAGCCAAATTTAATAGTAGAATCAACCATGTTCTTTATTTTAGCCATGGGATTACATTCTAGAGGTCTATACGTCCCAGAATCCGCTAGTTGGCGTTGAATTTCTTGGTCATAGTCAGCCCAATCTTGGACGACGACCGCTCCCCCTTTATCCGCGGGACGGATAACTATAGAGGTGTTCTCCCTGAGTGCTTTAAGAGCCAAACGTTCAGAGGGGGTCAGATTATCATACATCTTAGATGTTTTATCTGTCTCAATGTCAGATTGGACTAATCTCAAAAACGTTTTAATGCTTGCATTTGTTGATGGGGGATCAAAATGGGATTTTCCACGAAATCTACTAGGTTCACCAACTGTAGTTTTATCAGAAAAATGTTCACGAAGCCTCATAGACCTACCGAATTTGTATTGATCAACTACTTTGTTAAATGGTTGGACTGTACATGTTGGAACAAAGGTTAACCCTCTGGATAGAAGTTTTATTTCGGCTTCATTTAATGGTTTACAGGATAAGTTGAAAACCGTGTTTACTTGCGTTTCTGGCGGCCTCTTCGCTTGACCGCCACCCCTCCTCGTGTGCGGTCGGTGCCGCTTCTGAGATATTTGCCGGATCCGGTAGTGTTCTCCGGTCCGGGTTCTAAAAAATTAACAGTGTCTGAGGGCCCTTCCGTGTATTCAGCGTCAGAGGTAGAAACAGAAGACCCAAATTCTTTGGGAAATGTCTGAGTTCTGCGCCTACGGGGATAACGTCTGTTAAACTCGTCTGAATTGCCAAGAAGCCAACGGTATACCGTGTGATTGGAATAATCGTTGGTCACTGTTAATAATTTTTTCCGTTTAAACGAGATTATTTCTTTTTTATAATTTTCAACTTGTGTTTGTAATCGGTCTGTCCAGTTTTGGGATTTATCATCCCGGAGTGTGGGGAGTGCTGTGATGTTCGTAGTCTCAATATCTATCTTGATCTTTTTGAGTTCTAAACCCACCTCCTCTATGACTAAGGCCATAAGATCTAATGAACATTTATTAAGAACCCCACACCATCTACTGTACTACAGAATGTGGGGTTGTTTCTCCCTAGTGTGGGAATGTTGGCTATACGAAATCCTCTAGGTAACTGCTTACGTCTGTGATATTCAGAGAGGAACTGACCGTGTAAGGTCAGGTCAACCTCCCTCTGTCGCTGTTTCAATACTTTATAGAAGACATCAATCGGAGTATCTGAGGGTAAGGCATCGAAATCCAGCTTATCGAATAGGAGTTTTTCAACTTCCTCTTCGGTGAAGGAGACAGTGCCACCTTCTGCCTGGGATAGTAATCCATCATCCAATAAGTATACTCCAGTTTGTGACATCCTCTAGAGAATCAAAGGTTTTTATACCACAGTACTTTTTTAACCACAGGGCAGGCAAATAATTGCCGCAAAATGCAAAGCAGAGAAAATAATAAAGCTAAGACAAAAAGTATAATAATAAAATAAAACAAAAAATAATAAATAATAAAGAACGTACATGAAATGAAAAACCAATGAACCAAAAAATACAGTAAAATAAAAAAATGTCCCGTCAGTGTTAATAGTCTGTAGGACTAAAAAGTCCCTGTGTCTGCAAACAATGCCTCACTGTTTCAGATGGGTGTCAGGAAATCTGGTCCACTCTCAGTGAACCCGACTCAATATCCACGTTGATCCTGCACTCTCATCTCATTAGTTCCAACGTTGCGGGTGCTCCTAATGAGCCCGGTCAGGTCCACTCAAACAACAAAAATTCCACTAGGTGGAGGTGCACTCTCGCTGAAATGAATGAAGTCCGTTCATAAAAAAGACTTTTATTGGGAAGGTCAAAAAGCCTTATCTGTCGATGTTTCGGTCCGTATAACGAACCTTTCTCAAGACTAATTGCTCTTTAGGTTAACATCGTTCATCTTAATCATGTGTCTATAAAATAAACAAAATACAGACAGGTTCACATACACAGGGAACTAAGCCTCCCAGGCCAAATCACATCTGATCAAAAGTGTATAGTATGTTTGTCTCTATGGATCCACCTTAATCCCAATTCAATTAAGTATCACCAAGCTGCTTTAAATCAATACACCACCGTCACCTGTGACAACACCACTCAAAGCTCTATGTATCATATAGTGTTAACAGCTCACCTAAGATCAGATTATAGTCATCCAAATAACTTGCTAGCACAAAGGTAGCATTCCGGACACAGCCATAAGTGTCAGCGATATACATCTATAAGTACGAATGTATATAACAAATTGAGTTGCTATCAAATGAACATCTCATCCTAGTGCATAATTGCAAAGTCACAAACGTACCTGATCAAACAGATCCTGCTACCATGTTACAGCCACAGGGTCATACACGATGAAGCGTGCTGCATAAATAACAACAAGAACTACATATGTATATCACTTCAATCTAGATTCTATATCTGATAAAAGAATACAAAGTGACACACTTACATGGGTGGAAGGTGGATCAAAGCGTCCCTGTGCTGCATAACACATGACTGCACTGGGACTGCTATTTAAGTGTCCCGGACCGGAAGTGACAGGAAAAACCACTTGCAACGTCCATACACTTCCTACCACAGCAAAACAACAGCCTAGTGTGACAAAGGGCTCTCACAAGCCACTCCAATTTAGTTCACCCGCTAACCAACAGCCTCCGCTGCCTGGGGACATAATCTGTCACGATCACCCAGCCTAGAACGCCGCTACGGCTGAACGCGGACTGAATGCGTTCCATTAGCCGGAAATGCGTTCCAATGGGGCGGAAGTGACGTCGGAGCGCACCCGATAAGCAGTGCTACTCAAAAATAGCTAGAACGTGGACACATAATCGGTTCCACCTCATATCAAGCTCAGAACTGCCCAGCACAGGTGTCTGGACCAATGAAACACTTAAATTGGGGATCTCATAAAGACAAACTATATTACGAATGCATTAAAAACATTACTAGATATAATCTAGGAAACTAATAAACAATCAGTTATTTTCAGATGCCTAGGCCTGGGAGATCGTCCTTACAGACAGCCATCACGTGATGGGACTATTACAGACATAAGTACTGTATACATATATTTTCTCATTAGAACTCTTAGTACCCAAAATGTTAAGTTATTTATAATAAACTAGTGCAAATGAATATGCAAATATGGCTCATTATATAATCGCATAATTATCTCATATTGTAAAAAACTGGGGAATTTATCCCCTAGAGAATAATTATATTAATATTAGAACGTATCAATCACAAAGAATTCAATAATGAGTACACATGTATACAGGAAAAAACAATTAATATTACAAAAAGACATTGAAAGGATTAGACTCATTAAGTCCTCTGGGTGCGACCGTGTCCAACCGATGTATCCAATAGCTTTCGCGTCTCTTCAACAGCAGGGACCGATCGCCACCAGTAGGACATGGTGGAATCCAATCGATTAATTTACATTTTAGACTGGCAACTTGGTGTTTTGCTGTTAAAAAGTGCCTTGCCACCGGTTTATCCGTTTTGCCTGTGGCTAGTGCAGTATGAATCGAGGATCGATGGTTAGCCATCCGGTCTCGAAATGGCCGTGTGGTCAGACCGACATATACAAGCCCACAAGGACACTTAAGGATATAAATGACATGGTCTAACCGACAATGTAAATGGTATCTTAACTTAATCACCTTACCCGAATGGGGATGATAAAACACTGGACCAGTCAACATAGATCTACATGTGGTACAGCTACCACAAGAGTAGCTGCCTGGTCTTGACTGCATGACTTGGAATGGAGTCAATTCCTTCTTTGGAAGCATAGTGCGGCGCATCAGTAATTGTCTAAGATTTGCGCCTCTGCGATAAGCTACCATAGGTGTCTTCATTTTAGAGAAAGGAAGATTGACGTCAGAGGCTACAATCGGCCAATGTTTCCTTAATGATTTCCGTATAGTAGTGGTATTGTCAAACTGTGTCGGAAAAATCATGCGATCTGCATTTTTATTAGATAGACTCTGTTGACCTGAAAAGATCTTTGTTGCTCTATTTAGGCATTTGGTTAATGTTCTAGGTGAATATCCCCGACTCAAAAATCGAGAGGTCACCTCTGAACATTGTATGTTTCTACGATCTGGTTCAGAGTTTATACGCATGATTCGTAAATATTGTGAAATTGGAAGGCTTTCTTTTAAAGCCGGAGGGTGAAAACTGTCTGCCTGTAGCAGCAGGTTACGGTCTGTAGGTTTGCGAAATACAGTAGAAATAAAGCCTGCGTCTGTTCTAATGATGGTGACATCGAGAAAATTAATTTCGGTAGATGAGGTGGTATGTGTCAGGCGGATCGGGCTATCTAATGCGTTTAATTCATTGACCATACAATTGAATTCAGATTCAGTACCTCGCCAAAGTAGAAAGATGTCGTCTATAAATCTGCGATAAAAAATTATCTTATGGCCATACACAGGTAATAGATAGGTGTTCTCGTAATTAGCCATGTAAAGATTGGCATATGCTGGGGCTAAATTAGACCCCATTGCGGTGCCTGCAATTTGCATAAAGTACTTATCTTTGTATAGAAAGTGATTTTGAGTCAATACTAGTTCAGTGAGTTCTAGTATGAAGTCAATAGGCAATTCAAGATTCTCAGCTTTCAACAAATATTTCTTAATAGTATCAAGCCCTGTTTGATGCGGAATTACCGTGTATAATGAACATACATCTAGGGATGCCAAGATCAGATTTTCATCATTAACCTGAATCTTATGTAACTGGGTCAAAAAATCACCGGTGTCCTTTAGATAACTTCCAGTTTTTGATACTAATGGTTGTAAAATACTATCCACTAGGATAGCCAGTGGTTGCAATACAGAACCCTCCGCTGCTATGATGGGCCTTCCAGGTGGGTGGGCCAAGGTTTTATGTATTTTTGGAAGCGTGTATAGTATGGGACACTTAGGGTGATCAACCTGCAAGAAGTTTTTTAATTCCTCGCTAATCCAACCCTGTTCATAGCCAAATTTAATAGTAGAATCAACCATGTTCTTTATTTTAGCCATGGGATTACATTCTAGAGGTCTATACGTCCCAGAATCCGCTAGTTGGCGTTGAATTTCTTGGTCATAGTCAGCCCAATCTTGGACGACGACCGCTCCCCCTTTATCCGCGGGACGGATAACTATAGAGGTGTTCTCCCTGAGTGCTTTAAGAGCCAAACGTTCAGAGGGGGTCAGATTATCATACATCTTAGATGTTTTATCTGTCTCAATGTCAGATTGGACTAATCTCAAAAACGTTTTAATGCTTGCATTTGTTGATGGGGGATCAAAATGGGATTTTCCACGAAATCTACTAGGTTCACCAACTGTAGTTTTATCAGAAAAATGTTCACGAAGCCTCATAGACCTACCGAATTTGTATTGATCAACTACTTTGTTAAATGGTTGGACTGTACATGTTGGAACAAAGGTTAACCCTCTGGATAGAAGTTTTATTTCGGCTTCATTTAATGGTTTACAGGATAAGTTGAAAACCGTGTTTACTTGCGTTTCTGGCGGCCTCTTCGCTTGACCGCCACCCCTCCTCGTGTGCGATCGGTGCCGCTTCTGAGATATTTGCCGGATCCGGTAGTGTTCTCCGGTCCGGGTTCTAAAAAATTAACAGTGTCTGAGGGCCCTTCCGTGTATTCAGCGTCAGAGGTAGAAACAGAAGACCCAAATTCTTTGGGAAATGTCTGAGTTCTGCGCCTACGGGGATAACGTCTGTTAAACTCGTCTGAATTGCCAAGAACCCAACGGTATACCGTGTGATTGGAATAATCGTTGGTCACTGTTAATAATTTTTTCCGTTTAAACGAGATTAGTTCTTTTTTATAATTTTCAACTTGTGTTTGTAATCGGTCTGTCCAGTTTTGGGATTTATCATCCCGGAGTGTGGGGAGTGCTGTGATGTTCGTAGTCTCAATATCTATCTTGATCTTTTTGAGTTCTAAACCCACCTCCTCTATGACTAAGGCCATAAGATCTAATGAACATTTATTAAGAACCCCACACCATCTACTACAGAATGTGGGGTTGTTTCTCCCTAGTGTGGGAATGTTGGCTATACGAAATCCTCTAGGTAACTGCTTACGTCTGTGATATTCAGAGAGGAACTGACCGTGTAAGGTCAGGTCAACCTCCCTCTGTCGCTGTTTCAATACTTTATAGAAGACATCAATCGGAGTATCTGAGGGTAAGGCATCGAAATCCAGCTTATCGAATAGGAGTTTTTCAACTTCCTCTTCGGTGAAGGAGACAGTGCCACCTTCTGCCTGGGATAGTAATCCATCATCCAATAAGTATACTCCAGTTTGTGACATCCTCTAGAGAATCAAAGGTTTTTATACCACAGTACTTTTTTAACCACAGGGCAGGCAAATAATTGCCGCAAAATGCAAAGCAGAGAAAATAATAAAGCTAAGACAAAAAGTATAATAATAAAATAAAACAAAAAATAATAAATAATAAAGAACGTACATGAAATGAAAAACCAATGAACCAAAAAATACAGTAAAATAAACAAATGTCCCGTCTGTGTTAATAGTCTGTAGGACTAAAAAGTCCCTGTGTCTGCAAACAATGCCTCACTGTTTCAGATGGGTGTCAGGATATCTGGTCCACTCTCAGTGAACCCGACTCAATATCCACGTTGATCCTGCACTCTCATCTCATTAGTTCCAACGTTGCGGGTGCTCCTAATGAGCCCGGTCAGGTCCACTCAAACAACAAAAATTCCACTAGGTGGAGGTGCACTCTCGCTGAAATGAATGAAGTCCGTTCATAAAAAAGACTTTTATTGGGAAGGTCAAAAAGCCTTATCTGTCGATGTTTCGGTCCGTATAACGAACCTTTCTCAAGACTAATTGCTCTTTAGGTTAACATCGTTCATCTTAATCATGTGTCTATAAAATAAACAAAATACAGACAGGTTCACATACACAGGGAACTAAGCCTCCCAGGCCAAATCACATCTGATCAAAAGTGTATAGTATGTTTGTCTCTATGGATCCACCTTAATCCCAATTCAATTAAGTATCACCAAGCTGCTTTAAATCAATACACCACCGTCACCTGTGACAACACCACTCAAAGCTCTATGTATCATATAGTGTTAACAGCTCACCTAAGATCAGATTATAGTCATCCAAATAACTTGCTAGCACAAAGGTAGCATTCCGGACACAGCCATAAGTGTCAGCGATATACATCTATAAGTACGAATGTATATAACAAATTGAGTTGCTATCAAATGAACATCTCATCCTAGTGCATAATTGCAAAGTCACAAACGTACCTGATCAAACAGATCCTGCTACCATGTTACAGCCACAGGGTCATACACGATGAAGCGTGCTGCATAAATAACAACAAGAACTACATATGTATATCACTTCAATCTAGATTCTATATCTGATAAAAGAATACAAAGTGACACACTTACATGGGTGGAAGGTGGATCAAAGCGTCCCTGTGCTGCATAACACATGACTGCACTGGGACTGCTATTTAAGTGTCCCGGACCGGAAGTGACAGGAAAAACCACTTGCAACGTCCATACACTTCCTACCACAGCAAAACAACAGCCTAGTGTGACAAAGGGCTCTCACAAGCCACTCCAATTTAGTTCACCCGCTAACCAACAGCCTCCGCTGCCTGGGGACATAATCTGTCACGATCACCCAGCCTAGAACGCCGCTACGGCTGAACGCGGACTGAATGCGTTCCATTAGCCGGAAATGCGTTCCAATGGGGCGGAAGTGACGTCGGAGCGCACCCGATAAGCAGTGCTACTCAAAAATAGCTAGAACGTGGACACATAATCGGTTCCACCTCATATCAAGCTCAGAACTGCCCAGCACAGGTGTCTGGACCAATGAAACACTTAAATTGGGGATCTCATAAAGACAAACTATATTACGAATGCATTAAAAACATTACTAGATATAATCTAGGAAACTAATAAACAATCAGTTATTTTCAGATGCCTAGGCCTGGGAGATCGTCCTTACAGACAGCCATTACGTGATGGGACTATTACAGACATAATGGGTTCATATGGCAACGGGTATACGTCATGGGAGGTAGAGCGCACACTGGCCCGTGATTCACGGGAAGCTGCGTGATTTCACCACTGTGCGACCCGTGTCCTCTGCATGAGCCACAAGCCCGGCTTGTTTGATTGGAGTTTACAGCAGTGGGTGCATTTATAAGCAGGGTAAGTTGAGGTGTGTTTGTATTGCTATTTTTAGTTTATTATGTTTTGTACATCCTGAAGATGGTGCCAAAACGTTGAGAGAGAAATTCATGCTGATCGTTTGAATACAAGGTTTAAAAAATCCTCTGAGTGCCGTCCCCTATATATATATATATATATATGCAGCAATAGGGATCATGCAGCGGCACTCAGAGACTAGAATCCGGTAAATAACGTGAAAAAAGGACTTTAATCCATAACAGCAAATGGGGTCACCCCATTTGCTGTTATGGATTAAAGTCCTTTTTTCAAGTTATTTACCGGATTCTAGTCTCTGAGTGCCGCTGCATGATCCCTATTGCTGCATGTTTATTATTCCAGAGGGCACCGGAGCATTTTTCTTCTGGGGTGAGTGCCAGTTCTCTTCAAGATATATATATATATATATATATATATATAAACAAAACAATAACCAATTGCGCTTGGTATAACTTTAAAACACTCAGATTTTAGTATTTCCAGCAGCTGTTCTTCCACGGTGTGGATTCTTATAACTGGTATCACCTGCAAGTATACCCTCACACCAGAGAACACACCCGAACAAAAAGACGGCCAGAATGGCCTAAATTAGATATGATACCAATTTGTTTTTATTAAAAAAAACATATAGAATTCCATAAATTCATATGAACATTTTTTTACAAATAAAAGATTCCATTCATTCATATAAACATTCTTAAAAGAAATATATCCAGATACAGTCAATAGGTTTTCTGTTCAAGCCTTTAAAGAACACCCTCACCCTTATAGGTGTATATTCTGTAGGGTGTAATGATGAACTAGATATGAGACCGTAACTGATTAGAGCCAACGCGTTTCGTCAGAACGACTTCATCAGGGGTTTCTGTATGGTATCACAAAAAAAGGAACAAAGGCCTTCATGGATATAAAACATTCATAGCCCATATATATAGGACCAACTTTTAATAGAGATGGATAATTCACCCAGAATGGTTGTAGGATGGTAAAACCAAGCATAAACGCATATCCCTTTAAGGGTATTCAGCTAGTTAATGAACCTGATTGCAGACTTTTTTCAGTTTGTATGCAGGGTCTGTTAAATTTGAACCTGCAGCCACCAGGAAAGAGACACAAGTAACAGCCAAATCCAAAATGAACACAATAGAAAACAGAGTGCGCTATAGCATACACAATGGTTCAATATTATTCAGTTTAACAAATCATAATCAAAGGTTCTCTTGGATTCCGTTCCTCTTAGTGGCTCCCCAATTTGGGCCTACAGAGAATCCCACTCACCATAGATAGATAATCACCTGGCAAAAAATGCAACCGATTAATAATAGAGTCTTGGTAAAGGAATTTTTAATACATGATCTTGTATAACATAATAGATTTTAAAAGCACATAGCAAATTAGACACACACCAAATTGCTTAGATGGTATAGAAGAATAACCTCCTCACCTTAACGGTGTGAGCTCAAAGGAGGATACTCAAAGCAAATGGGTAGTGTACAATAATCAATAAACCCTACGCGTTTCTTCCTGATGGACTTCGGGGATAAAATAATGTAATGTCTGGGTGAAAAGATGTATATAAAAGTTCACAGTAGTGGGTACATTTATAAGCAGGGTGAGTTGAGGTGTGTTTGTATTGTCATTTTCAGTTTATTATGTTTTGTACATCCTGAAGATGGTGCTGTCTAGCACCGAAACGTTGATAGAGAAATTTATGCTGATCGTTTGAATACAACATTTAAAAATCCTCTGAGTCCCGTCCCCTCTGTATTTATATATATATATATATATATATATATATATATATATATTGTATATAGGGAAATTGTTTCTTTAAGGGGTGCCTAATATGAAAGATTGTGTATATTGACACCCTTCATAGAACATCAAGACATATATTTATGGTACAGATTGGCCTATTTTTTATAACCTATTGTACATTGAATTCAACCATAGTACTTAATCTTCAAAGTATATATAATTTATTAAAACACTTTAAAAAAATATTTTAAATAAATTAATAGAACAGTAGATCAAATACATAGGTACACTTATATTTTTGTATGATCGAAAAAACAGCTTTTGTCTGTCGCCTTGAATCCAGACACTATGCATTTGTACCTATGTATCATCTATAACTTCATTGCGCACCGCACAGTCAGCACCGCACAGCACAGCATTGGGGGGCAACACCAGTAGCGGAACTTGCCCCGGTGGCAGCACCCTCCGGAAGGCGGCGGCCCGGGCAAAAATCCTGCGTGCCCGTAGCAAGAGTGAGAGTTGAGTGTGGCAGTAAAAAAGAGTTAAGGGCATGATAGCTAGTCAAAGACAAAATTGTATGGTGCCCTTAGCAATTGCCTATTTTCTTTCATGGTTAGGCAATAGCATTCTCTAGCACAAACTAGCAGTCACTGAACAGGGAAACAGACAGTATCAAGCAGGGCAAATGAGAAAGGAAAATTGAGTAATAATCAACAATTTTGATTCTTGACTACAGTTTGTTCTATTACAAGTTAACACTGTAAAAATTACTGATAACAAATGTAGACATTTTTGGGGCTAATCCATAGTTGAATGCAAATCCACATTTTTGCACTGCACATAACCTGGAACCATGTGTAAGCAATTACAGGCAATGTACAGTTTTGCGCATCTCCATTTGCAACTGGAGGGGCATAACTGCATTAACGGTGTGTTCAACTTCTCACCAAGGCAATGTTCACTAAAGGCATTTTGATGACGAACTATGCAGCTGGTTTGCCCCAACCAAAGACGTGGATGTAATCTTTTTAGACTTTGCCAAAGCGTTCAATACTGTACCACACATGAGACTTATCTACAAGCTACAAGAATCAGGGCTAGGAAGCACAATATGCACTTGGGTCAAAAACTGGTTAGATAATAGGAAGCAGCGCGTTGTGGTTAATGGATCTTTTTCAACTTGGACTGAAGTGCTAAGTGGTGTGCCGCAAGGCTCAGTATTAGGACCGCTATTGTTCAATATTTTCATTAACGACCTAACAGAAGGTCTAGAGAGCATGATGTCAATTTTTGCAGATGATACCAAATTGTGTAAGGCTATAAATACAGAGGAGGATGCCGAGTCTCTTCAGAACAACTTAGTTAAATTAGAAGCATGGGCAGCCAAATGGAGAATGCGCTTCAACACAGACAAGTGTAAGGTAATGCACTGTGGTAACAAGAACAAAAATTACACCTACCTACTAAATGTGGTAAAATTAGGGGATTCTGTACTGGAAAAGGACTTAGGTGTCCTCATAGATAGCAAGCTAAGCAGTAGTACCCAAAGTAGGACTGCAGCAAAGAAGGCTAATAAGATATTAGCATGCATAAAACGGGGTATTGATGCTAGGGACGAGAGTATTATACTCCCGTTATATAAATCACTAGTGAGGCCACACCTTGAATACTGTGTACAATTCTGGGCACCGTACTACAAAAAGGATATCCTGGAGCTTGAAAAGGTACAGAGGAGGGCGACCAAACTAATTAAGGGCATGGAGACGATGGAATACAAGGAAAGGCTTGAAAGACTAGGCATGTTTACATTGGAAAAGCGGAGACTAAGAGGGGATATGATCAACATCTACAAATATATAAGGGGACAATACACAGAGCTTGCACGGGACCTGTTTTTGGTTAGATCAACACAGAGGACTCGTGGACACTCGCTCAGGTTAGAGGAGAGGAGATTCCGCACAATACGGCGTAAAGGCTTTTTCACGGTAAGGACAATACGTGTTTGGAATTCCCTGCCCGAGGGAGTTGTAATGGCAGAATCTGTCAACACCTTTAAGAATGGGTTAGATAAATTCCTAATGGATAAGGATATCCAGGGGTATGGTGCATAGTCATGCATTATAGTTACTATAAATAGGGATAAAATGCAACGGCTGACAGCAGCATCAGTCAGAAATTTTAGTCAAATCATCATGCATAGGAGACCACAAATAGGTTGAACTCGATGGACAATTGTCTTTTTTCAACCTCAGATACTACGTTACTATGTAAAGCATGTGTATGGGGCAGACAAGCTGACTTTGCCCCTTTGATTGGGTCTTTAATGATCCTATTTATGTATTGCTAGCTTTATCTTACCTGAATAATATGCAAGTTTTCCTCTTGCTTTTCTTAATATTCTAACTCAGAGGTTCTCAAACTGTGTGCCGTGGCACCCTGGGGTGCTTTGGGGTACTTGCAGGGGTGCACTGGGTTGGTGGTCAAGGATCAAGTCAAATTATTTATGGTAAATGTAATAGGCAAACCCAGTTCTGGTGGCTTGCCATAATAAATATATTGACAAACAGAAGTGAATCTTATCCCTCACCACATAACTGACCCTAAGGATAACATATAAACACAATTTACTTAATTTTATATTTTTTTCTGAATTTCTCAATAAGAAACTTTTGGCCTCGGGGTGCCTTAAAAAATATTGTGATACTCTAGGTTGCCATGACTGTTCTAACTCCTTTACTGTAATTACTTTTCATGAAAGAACAAAGCACGTTTACACAGTAGAATTTTTAATACAAAAAGAAAGAAAAATCTAGATTTTAATTTTATTTATCAACCCCTAGATGGCGACAGAACATTCAAATGTAACAATGCTAGTAGCTACTCATAGCACTGATCTTGTGACATGACTAAAAAAATTCATTTTGAAGATTCAATACAATGCAGTCAATTACAGTATACAATCTGCAAGTAATGAAGAATAACAATCAATGCTTATTTATGTTTAGAAAATAAAAAAATACTATGTCAAGATATTAACAAGAAGGAAAGCACACTAATATGCAACCTATTGAAAATGTTGTAAGTCTTGAATGATTTCTGTGTAAATGACATACTTTTTATAATTACTTAGTGCAGTGGTTCCTAAACGCGGTCTTCAAGGCACTCCAACAATCTAGGTTTAAAGGCTATCCATGTTTAGGCACATGTGACTTAATTAGTACCTCAGTTTGATTATACAATCTGTGCACAATCAGGGATATACCTAAATCCTGGACTATTGGGGTGCCTGAAGGACTGTGTTTAGGAACCGCTTACTTAGTGGTTAATATAGCATTACTGTGAAATCATATAACCAGGGATTATTATAGAAGGGTCATTCTTGTTATTTCCCAAACTCCGCATTTATAGTGCAGGTTTTATGGATATCCATGTTTGAGATTGTTAAATCAAATTGACTGAGGCACTAATTACAGTAAGTCACCTGTGCTCAAGCATAGATAGCCTTAATCCTTGGCCTGTAATTGCAAAATTTGGGAAACTCTAGTTTGGTGTGATTTTTTAAACCATGCAATTCTAGAAGACTGTAGCTGTTTATTTTATTTTTTAAAATAAAGCTATATTTCAAAATCATATTGTATCTTTTTTTCTATGAAAATTGTGACATTTCTGCACCCAATTGCATTTCATTGTAAGCATACAGGACAAAAAGTCTCAAACTAACACTAATACATACTTGCCTACCTGACCCTCTCCATGAGGGAGAAAATGTTCTGTTCCTGGACTTTCCTGGTAATGTATGATTGCCATCACCTGTGGTGAGCTAGGTAATTGATAAGAAAGGTGTTTCACCACAGGTGATGGCAATCATACATTACCAGGAAAGTCCAGGAACAGAGCATTTTCTCCCTCATGGAGAGGGTCAGGTAGGCAAGTATGCACTAATAAGGCATTGATATTTTGCTAATACCCACCCTCTGTTTTCACCAGAAAAGGGTAGTGTGGTGCATTTTAACTAGAAACGTCCACCTCCACTCTTCTTTAACCAAGTCTACCTAGCTCAGTTGGTAGAGCTTGAGATTCTTAACCTCAGGGTGGTGGGTTCCAGCACCACTTTGGGTGGTTGTTTTCCCTTTTCCTGTACCATTGTATGTGAACACTGTATACTTGCAAACAGTGGCGGATCTAGACTTAACTTTTAGGGGGGGCGGTTTAATAATTATGACCCCTCCCCCTAATCATAGCCCCTCCCACTTAGTAATGGCCTTCCCGTTCGCTTCTAAATTTCCTATTGTTGCCATTACTAATAAAATGTTGCCAGTTAGTGGAGAGAACCCTGCGCACTGGTGATACAGACTGGCGAATCGCCATTCCTTCCATCAGGGGTGGTAGAGGCTAAGACAGTAGGGCAATTTAAACATGCATGGGATAGACATAAGGATCTCCTTACAAAGAAATAAGGATCAGATAAGGTTAGAGATAGAAAATAATGTAAAAAAAAAAAAAAAAGGGGCAGACTAGATGGGCCAAGTGGTTCTTATCTGCCGACAAATTCTGTTTCTACAGCACACAGAATGAGCCGAAATTCACATTATAGCACACTGTATGAGCTGAAATTCACATTGTAGCACACAGTATGATCCAAAATTCACATTATAGCACACTGAATGAGCCGAAATTCACATTGTAGCACACAGTATGATCCAAAATTCACATTATAGCACACTGTATGAGCCAAAATTCACATTATAGCACGCAGAATGAGCCAAAATTCACATTATAGCACACTGAATGAGCCGAAATTCACATTATAGCACACTGTATGAGCCGAAATTCACATTATAGCACGCAGAATGAGCCAAAATTCACATTATAGCACGCAGAATGAGCCAAAATTCACGTTATAGCACGCAGAATGAGCCGAAATTCACATCATAGCACACTGAATGAGCCGAAATGCACATCATAGCACGCAGAATGAGCCGAAATGCACATCATAGCACGCAGAATGAGCCGAAATGCACATCATAGCACGCAGAATGAGCCGAAATGCACATCATAGCACGTAGAATGAGCCGAAATGCACATCATAGCACGCAGAATGAGCCGAAATGCACATTATAGCACGCAGAATGAGCCAAAATTCACGTTATAGCACGCAGAATGAGCCAAAATTCACGTTATAGCACACTGAATGAGCTGAAATTCACATTATAGCACACTGAATGAGCCGAAATTCACATTATAGCACGCAGAATGAGCCAAAATTCACATTATAGCACGCAGAATGAGCCAAAATTCACATCATAGCACAATGAATGAGCCGAAATTCACATTATTTACTGCACGTAGAATGAGCCGAAATTCACATTACAGCATGTAGAATGAGCCGAAATTCACATAACAGTACACTGAATGAGCCAAAATAATGCAGGGACATATACACTTTAGTTAGGAGAAGAGGGGGGAGACATGGAACACAGGCACTTTAGTTAGGAGCGGAGGGGGGAGACATGGAACACAGAGGGGGCACACACACACACTTACTTTAGTTTGGAGGGTAGGAGACATGGCTGGCATACACTGACAGTGACACCTGCTGCAGCCAGCAGCATGAGGAGTCGGATGGAGGGCGGGTGCCGCCGGCATTGGGAACGAGGTGGAGAGTGGGCAGCGCGGCAGGGGACGGGGAGAGAGAGAGAGCGTCCTGACGCGCGTACAGGAAGGAGGGGGCGTGGTCAGAACAGAGGCTGCTCAGCCGCTGTATGCGCGTGAGGACGCTCTATCTCTCTCCCCTTCCCCCGCCGCGCTGCACCGCTCTCCACCGCTCTCCACCTCGTTCCCAACACCGCGGTGGGACCCGGCCTCCATCCCGGTGCCGGTATGTGTAGGGGGGCGTTCGCCCTAATCGCCCCCCGCTAAATCCGCCACTGCTTGCAAAACCAAAGCGCAAATGTCTTTCTTCACTTTCACAAAATGCACTGCCATATCAGCAAAATCTCACCCATTTGCCGGGAATCCAACACGGGCCTCCCACGTGGCAGAATAGAATCACTGCTGCTTTACTTTACACCTACTCATGTACTTTAGTGTATGAAACCAAGCAGGAGTGTCAGGATCTACTGACTGCTTGTCTGGCTTCAATAGGTTGCAGGCAGAGCCACCTTCAGGAGGAGGTTTTAGGGGCACACCTGTCCCAGGTCTGGAAAAGACGAGGGCCCAGGCTACCCACTGCTGCCCAGCATTGCCTGCTGCTGAGAGGGCCTCGGCTGGAAGTATTGAAAATGTCTCTCCCAAAAATGTTCCATCCAGAGAAGACATTTACTTAAAATGCTAGAGGAAGTGATGGCCATTTTGGGAGAGACATCTTCAAAAGGTTGAAGGGGTAGGCATGTACAGTGGCCCATGTGTATATAAGAAGAGAACAAGATTGCCTTGCAGTGGTGCACATTAATTAATATAAAATGTAACTTTTAATTCATATTATTAAAAACATTTGTGAAATATAAGGTAAAACATAGAAGTGAAAAGATAAAGAAAAAGTGTTTAAAATATGTGACTTCCTGCACACAGGGTGTCCGCAAATTGTAGAACTTATATATCTTTATAGTGTACACGTATTTACATATTTATGCTTATTAATAAATATCATGCAGTTCCCAGCAGTATTCGTGTCTCATTCTTTCTTGCCCTATTTGTACACACCATATATTTACAACACTATTTGTATACAATTCCTTGTTTCTTTATTGTGACCAATATAGGGTATGGGCTAAGGTTATATCTGTATTTAATCTCCTATTGGTATATCCATATGTAAATAGGAGGTCACCATAAGAGTCTCTAAAGGATTATTCTTGTTTGTTATCAAATAACGAGTCTGAGTAATCATAGGCTAACCTCACACTGTATATTCCTCCTGAGTGTCTGTATCTCAATATCACCAAGTGGAACAGAGATAACTATTTGTACCTTAAAGCTGTATACATTTTTACAGTCGGATGAATCAGACAGTCTCTGTTTGGTTATGTTCTTAAGTATATTGGTACATCCCAGTCTGTGTTGTGTTTTGGTTAATATATTAGACACAGAGGTTCAAATATATAAAGAGGATCGCTGTGAGCCGCTTCTTTGTGTCAGTGATTAAATATATGATATAATATCTGAAGTCTGATGCATGTTATTATACTGTATCATTATTCCTTAATAGCAACACAATTATACAGTCTGGCTATGGCCCTCATTCCGAGTTGTTCGCTTGCTAGCTGCTTTTAGCAGCATTGCAGACGCTAGGCCACCGCCCCTTTTGAGAGTGTATCTTAGCTTAGCAGAATAGCGAACGAAAGGTTAGCAGAATTGCTACTAAATAATTCCTTGCAGTTTCTGAGTAGCTCCAGACGTACTCCTAGATTGCGATCAGCTCGGTCCGTTTAGTTCCTCGTTTGACGTCACAAACACGCCCTGCATTCTGCCAGCCACTCCCCCATTTCTCCAGACACTTCCGCGTTTTTCCCTGACACGCCTGCGTTTTTTAGCACACTCCCGGAAAACGCTCAGTTACCACCCAGAAATGCCCCTTTCCTGTCAATCATTTACCGATCAGCAGAGCGACTGAAAAGCGTCGCACGAACAACTGCTAAGTTTTTAGTTAAATAACTAAGCGCATGCGCCCTGCATACCATGCGCATGCGCATTTAGCAACAAATCGCAGCATAGGGAAAATCAGCAACGAGCAAACAACTCGGAATGACCACCTATGTCTCATGTGATACCATAAGTATTCAAATATTGTAGCTCTTTTAGTGGAGTTAATTTCCATCAGCATGTGCTGTTGTTGAGGTGTATTTTCTACTTAAATTCAGAATATGCTCTAGTGTGACTTATATATGCTGTTGATCTACTGAGTGTAATGGTAGAATCTTCCACCTAAATTGTTAGTATATTGGCCCTCATTCCGAGTTGTTCGCTCGGTATTTTTCATCGCATCGCAGTGAAAATCCGCTTAGTACGCATGCGCAATGTTCGCACTGCGACTGCGCCAAGTAACTTTACTATGAAGAAAGTATTTTTACTCACGGCTTTTTCTTCGCTCCGGCGATCGTAATGTGATTGACAGGAAATGGGTGTTACTGGGCGGAAACACGGCGTTTCAGGGGCGTGTGGCTGAAAACGCTACCGTTTCCGGAAAAAACGCAGGAGTGGCCGGAGAAACGGTGGGAGTGCCTGGGCGAACGCTGGGTGTGTTTGTGACGTCAACCAGGAACGACAAGCACTGAAATGATCGCACAGGCAGAGTAAGTCTGGAGCTACTCTGAAACTGCTAAGTAGTTAGTAATCGCATTATTGCGAATACATCGGTCGCAATTTTAAGAAGCTAAGATTCACTCCCAGTAGGCGGCGGCTTAGCGTGTGTAACTCTGCTAAATTCGCCTTGCGACCGATCAACTCGGAATGAGGGCCATTATACTGCTGCTTTGGACAGGATTGTCTAAGCACACATCTTCTATCTATAATATGCTGAATGTTATAGTAGATTGAGTATTGTAGTAGAATATTCCAACAGGATTCTTACACAGGTATTCAGATGTGTAACAAAGATCACTATGAGCCACTACTATGTATCAATAGTTAAATATATGATACAGTATTTAAGGTCTAATGCGAGTTTGTTACACTGAAACTATATTATTTATTGGTAGCACAGTTACACAGCCTAGCTGTAACTCATGTGGTGCCGTGAATATTCAGATATTGTAGCTGCTTAAATTCAGGGTATATTCTATTATGACCCACATGAGCTGTTCATATATTAAGTATTTTGATAAAATATTCCCTCAGAATTATTAACACATTATAATAGGATATTCCAATAAAACTCCTGACACAATATATTGCTGCTATGAGCGGGACTATCTGGATACACGTTTTCTATCTGTAATATATTAAATATTAGGATAAGATATACTGAGTATTGTAGTGAGATATTTCACTAGGATTATTGACACAAAGTACTGTTACTCTGAGCGGAACTGTCTAAATACACATTTTCTATCTAAGTAAATGCGCCCTTCCGGGAATGTATATAGAATGTTTTTCACTGCATGAACATATAGAAGGTGTGCTGAGTATTATAGTGAGATATTTCACCAGGATTATTGACACAAAATATTGTCAGCAAAACTATCGAAATACACATTTTCTATCTATATGATTGCGCCCCTTCCGGGAGTGTATACAGAATGTTTTTCACTGCATGAACATTATTCAATGGCGGACACCATGTGCACAGGGAGGCCTGACGCACGTTTCGCAGTTGCTTTTTCTAAGGCTAACCAGATTGCTTACTGGATCCGAAATATATACTGATGCGCAAACGTCTTAGCACCAAGCGCAGGGGGCTCATTTGCACTCATTTGCACTCGCCACACTGTCGGTAAGCCGGCGGCCGGCCTCCCGGCGACGGTATGCTGGTCGCCGGGAGGCCGGCCGCCGGCAGATCGTAGTGAACCCATTACATCTGGTGTTGACCAAATTCTTTCAGATATATTGGTCAGTTATCAAACATCCATCTACATCACTTCTCCATCAATTGGTTTATCAATTTTGTATATCATTGGATATTCCCTTATGTGCTTAATATGTTACATCTTCATACACTATTTTTTGATCTAATATAAATATATGTCTTGTCCCCCTATTTCATGACAGGTAATTATAGATGTCTTAAAATGGGAATATACAAATTTAGATTATATTCTGATATCACATTGGACTTTCACCGATGCTACTTTACATTTATCTAGGTTTGATTTCCCCCGATTATAAAGTTATTATATAATGTAATAAAATATCAGGCCGGTATACCCATTTTGTTCTTCAGTTCCAATGCTTGTAATAAATTTACTGTAAATTTGTTAGTTTTATTTAATTTCTATTTGCTTTATTACCCCCAATATGATTATGTTATAGATCACTCTATATACCTTATGATGTCTATCTGATTTGTATTGTATAGTATTTTGTTGAGTTGGTTCAGTATTACGAAACTCTTCATAGCTCAATATCAGAATTGGTGTTGTGTATATTGGTGTGAAAAATTAAACAGGAACTGTGAATACAGTAGGGATTGTGAGTGGCCCCCTGCCAGGACTGCGGACCTGTGTCAGCAGCTGAGGAGGGGTTCCCATGACAACAAGCAAAGCCCTGCATAATGTGCAGATCCCTGAGGGCAGGTACTGTGCTTTGGGACATTTTACTATGTTGTCATAATATGTTGATGACAAGGACATAACTGGGGGTATAGTATGGTGACAGGGACATTACTGTGATGGCATAATATGGTGTCAGGGGCATTAATGTGTGGGCATAATATGGTGGTTGTGTATACTGTTTTGTGTATGTAATAGTTTGCGTATTAAAATCTTTTATGTGTCTTTGGCTTCTTGCAGTTTATCAGTAAAGAAGCATGCAGTACTCACTGGGCAGTATTCAATTCTTTTCACTTCCTTCCACACCCGTTCTGTTTCTGCTGACAGGTGTGGTATAATCATTTCAGCTCGCTACCTCCGGGGTAGCAAGGGCGCCCAACCCTTTATGCAGATAAACATGATTACTATGGGCGCAATATGCTGGGATCACTTTAGAAAGGATATTGGGTGTGATATATCATTTGAATACCGCCCACTTTGTCCTGGTTACATGAAAACCCTTATTGAAATAAAAGTCACACACTTAACACTGGCAACAATGGTAAAACTCTTCTTCAGCATTGTTCCAGTGATCAGTAGAGCACCAGTTGGCTGACACAGCACAATTGTGGGGTACAAAAAGGAGCAATAAATTTATACTACCAGCACAAATATCCTGAATAAAAGGGGCATGTGAGTTATATCTTTCATTCTCTAAAGAAAGTAGGTCAAAGCTTCCAAAGGCAAAATGTCAGGATATATTGGCACACTATCTGCTTTTGATAGTACTATAGAGGACTGGACTACATATACTGAGATAGTGGAATTGTACTGTCAGGCTAACTCTGTACAAGGAGACAAGAAAATAGCAGTCTTATATATGTAATGGGTGCCCAAACATACAGTTTGCCGAGGCATTTAATAACATGTGAGAAACCAGCCACCAAGTCATTTACACTGACATTGTGGACAGTTTACAAAAGCATTTAAACCCTAAACCATTAGTGATTGCTGAAATATTCAGGTTTTATAGAAAGTATCACAATAAAAGTGAAAGCATTTCTAAATAGATTGCAGAGCTGAGGAAATTATCTGAACACTATGCATTTGGAGCAGTGTTATCAGATGCCCTAAGAGACCGTTTAGTTTGTGGGATGAAAAATGCAAGTACAGTATACAAAAGAAATTACTGGCTGAGCCTAAAATTACCTCAGAGCAGGCACTATCTATCGCTATTTCAATGAAGACTGCAACCAGGGATGCATCACGTGCTCACATCTGAAAAGGGGGCATGGACTGCAAAAAGTGGCATGGTTATTCCACAAATGTAAACCAAGCCTCCTGTTTTCATCACTGAGAGGGCATGCCCAGCGTTCTGTGAACTGCTGGCATGCCCTCCCTGTCCCTCTGTCACCTGTGAATAGACACTTGTGCACAGTGTCTATTCACCGCTGCTCTGCTAAGCAGGGCAGCAAGTGACGGGAGCCTCCCAACTGCCCCCCCCCCCCCCAACCGTGGGACACTGCAGTCCGTGGGAGGGACAGCGGGACAGTCTCAACAAATAGGACTATCCCACAAAATTCGGGACAGTTCGGTAGTATGAGAATGTACTCTTAATCCAATTCACTGGAATCAGGGACAGTCCTATGTCTGCTGTGGAAGGTCTGTACATAATGCCAGTCAGTGCTGGTTTACAAAGTGTGTATAAAATGTAGGAAAAGAGGAGGTCAAATTGAAAGGGTGTGTCAGTTGGGGAAAACACCCAACTGCCCGCAAGTATCCAAACTCCTGTGAGAAAATGTAATACTTTATAAGCAGAAAGTAAGGTAAAATATTTGTACACTACCATCGAGGCATATATGCTTTGGTTAAAATATGTGTGTGTGTGTGTGTGTGTGTGTGTGTGTGTGTGTGTGTGTGTGTGTGTGTGTATATATATATATATATATATATGTGTGTGTATATATATATATATATATATATATATATATATAGATACATGTATAAGTAATAATCCATTCAGATGTATATATATATATATATATAGAAAGGAATTATTGCGCCACTTGTGTTCACCAACGTTTATATATCCTGAATGTGAAATGTACCATACAAATGAATCTGACACTCCCTACAAGTTTAAAAGGGCATCTGCTTACCCCCTGACAGGGATGGCGGTTCCCTGGAGCATAAAATTAAATACACAAATGGGGGGGGAGGGTTTAGCGACCACTGGTGTCTAAAAATGATAAAAACAGCTACCTGCACTATAAAGTAATCATCTAAAGAAATGGAAAAATAACATCCCCTTCTCCCAATTTAACAGAATAAAGAGAAACTGCAGCAATCAGGAAGAATGTGAAGCCCAAATTGAGAAGTACAAAAACAGATTCAAGGATAAAGACTATCCAACCAACATCTTTGAAGAAGCAGCCACCAAAGCAAAAGCACTAGAAAGATCAACATTGCTAGAATATAAGACCAAAGAAACCAAAAAAGACTCTGTTTTATTTATCACTACATATAACCGTCACGAAAAAACCATCAGAGACTCACTTAAGAACCACTGGGGTATCCTATTAATGGACCCAGTCCTTAAAGAAATCCTGCCTCCTCGCCCTGAGATCATCTTCAGGAAATTACAAAATCTTAAAGATGCACTAGCCCCCAGTATGTTACGTAAGGACTCCAAAGAAGAATCACGAATGCCAAGATGCACTGGATCCTTCAAGTGTGGCCGATGTAACATCTGTAGGTATCTACACCCAGTGAGGAAGACCTTTACGGACACAGAAAAAAGGGAAGTTCACAAAATCAAAGATTTCATAAACTGCAACACCCAATCGGTGATTTATTTATTAGAATGTGGGTGCGGAAAGCAATATGTGGGAAAAACAAAGAGACCGCTCAAAATAAGAATCCAAGAACACGTCCGCAATATAAAGAACAAAATAGAAACTCATGCAGTATCCAGACATTTCAACACAGCGCACAACTCCAACCCAGAAGCACTGACTTTTAAAGCAATCGAACTTGTGAAGCTGGGAGAGAGGGGTGGTGACCTGGCCAACAAACTCTCACGCAGAGAAATGTATTGGATATTCCAACTGCAGACACTTCACCCGAAGGGATTCAACGATTACTATGAAATTGCTCCGTTCCTGTGAATTCGCTCCTGCCATCAGGATCCTACGGTCGGATCCCAACCAACTGCATTCCCCCTCCCACCGCTCACCCCTAAACCCCCCCCCGCTCACCCCAACCCCCCCCACAACTCCCCCCACAACCCCTCTCCACGTACCCCATCACTACCCCCAACCCCACTTTTCACCTCCCCTCCCCCCCCAATTTCCCTACCCCCCCCCATATCACTATATGAATTGATATCACTATCCGTCCTAGGTCGGTCACAATATTAAGTTTTATTATAATATTGACACATGTATGGTAAGTGATTTTTACAGTCACACCGCACTGGACATGCCCAATCTCGCCCGATCTTGGAAGCGAAGCAGTGTCGGGCCTGATCAGTACCAGAACAGGGAGACCACCTGGGAAGATCAGGTACTGTTACCAAACTATTTCTCAAAAGAGCCTACATGAGCATGTCATTATTACCATCCTGATTAAACAAATCCCAATATCCCAATATGCACTTTAATATACCAATATGCACCTTAATATTCCAAATATGCACCTTATCATTATAAACCTGCACCAAGCACTTCACATTTACTGAATCTGCACTTTACTAATACCACCCCTTTACCAAACACATCTAGTATTTTGCAGAATGTATTTCCCTATGTTTTATGATAGCTTAATCACTTTAATATAGACCACTGTACTGTTAATAACTGTTATTAGATCGTTTTCTACATTCATTGATCTATTTTTTTTATTTATTATCTCATTCCATATGTTGAGCACCACGGAGGACGGATATAAATGTCCACAATGTTGATCTCCAATAGTATGGCCGCCACATAAAGAGACTAAGAAAAAACCCACACAAAGATGGCCACCGCTGGAGCAATCTGAATAAACAACCGAGTCCTCTAGGAACAACTGAACTAGTGGAAACCGCGGGCGCATGCGCGGTCCTGTTTCCGGAAGTGGGGCGGAAGTGACGCGCCGCCAAGAAACCGGAAGTGGGGCGGAAGTAACATCGGCGCATCTATTTGAGATGCTTTTTCGGCTTTTCATGCTTTAAACCTGTTTTCTATGCATATAGTGAACTTATTACATTTATACACTATCCAATCATGTTATTCATTGATTTAAACTATTAGGTTCTAGTCTGTTATACAACACCATGTGGTAACAACAGGAAGTGATGTCATAATTGACATTAGAGTAGTACTGGTATAAATAGAAGCCTGGTCCCACTCTGCCAACACCCCTTGATGAAGTCTGAATGACGAAACGCGTTGGGCAACCTGGCAGTGACTGCATACCAAGTTAAGAAATTTTTTATTATTTATACATTTTAACTGGTATTATATATGTGTGTATACATTTTATCCCATTTTTTAGAAAAAGATTTGTTGTTTTAAATTTGTACGTGAATAAACTGTATTTTATGTTTTACTTATTCACCTATAGTGTGAGTTTTTTTTATCATTTTTAGACACCAGTGGTCGCTAACCCCCCCCCCCCATTTGTGTATTTAATTTTATGCTCCAGGGAACCGCCATCCCTGTCTGGGGGTAAGCAGACGCCCTTTTAAACTTGTAGGGAGTGTCAGATTCATTTGTATGGTACATTTCACATTCAGGATATATAAACGTTGGTGAACACAAGTGGCGCAATAATTCCTTTCTATTTCTAATTCTTTGGCAATTATTTTTATTGCTGCCTGGTGCATCACAACGTTTCTAGAAAAATGTGGAGGAATTCAGATAGAGCAACCAAAAGACAAAATTGGTGCAAAAAAATATTTAATGAGAAACAGCAATCCAATGAACCCTCACCACCATGTGATTTAGATGAATTATTTTGGGGTATAGAAAGACTCCTCACCAAAGAAGTGAAAACATGGTGGGACATTAAGGGTCTGGAACATTATATATTGGTTAATAGAATTCCCAGGGGGCTTAGACTCCTAAAACAACCCACATTCGGCAATCTTGATACAGCCTTTTTAGAAAAATGGGATAAAACACTACACAACTGTTCCATTGACCTCATGAAACTTCTGATTGAGGAAAAGAAGAACTCCCTCTTGAAATTAGAAAAGAGTATCCAGTGTAAAGAAAGAGAACTGGAACCTTTCAAAGATAAAGAGGACTTTAAAATTAATGAAAAAGTTCTTCATAGGAAAATGGAACATATTGAAGAAGAAGTCACTAAGAATAAAGAGAAAAAATTTCTAAGGGACAAAACAGACTACGAACAAGGAAAAATAAACAATTGGAGTAGGTTTGGAACCATGAATCAGCAAATAAACCGAACAGACAGACAGTATTGGAAAACCGTACCAGTGAAAAGAAAACCCTCACGGAATTTAGAAGGAAATACACCGTCTCCAACCATAAGGATGCAGTACAGATTCACAGCACTACAAAGATTCAACTCTAATAGTGACCAGACTTTTTTAGCCCAGAGAACAGGAACAAGACCGAAAGAAGCCACAAGAAATTCCCTGAAAGAGGATATCCGCCTTGCATCACCGCTGAAAAGAAGGTATACAGAGGAAGAGGAAAATGGGGCAGTAGGAGGGAGAGAGAACAAGAAAAGAGCACTGTAACGACGGATATAAAGGAAAAAGGAATCTTCAACCTCTCAAAACACGCATTGTCAAAACCAGAAACATCATTACTCAACAAAGGTCTCACATTCGCACCCACAGGTGGTCTCAATAAATTTGAGACCTTCATTGATCTAAACAAATTCATTAGAAAATTAACACTGAAAAGACACTTTCTAAGGAAAGATGATGCTATTATCAGTAACTATGAAAACCAATCAAAATCAGGCTTAAAACCAACTTCCAAGTTTTATCCTTTGGAGTCGAAAGGGAGCAATATTAATATTTTTTATGAAATGGTAAAAAAGGACCTATGTGAAACCGACCTAGAAAAAATTAAGGAGAAGAACATAACGAATCGAGAAAAAGAGGCACTAAAAAAGCTACAGAAAAATCAAGGAATCATTATAAAACAAGCTGATAAAGGGGGGGGTCTGGTCATCATGGACCGTGAAAAATTCATTAATGAAGCTCAGAGACTACTGGGAGATGACACTTCTTACATGAAATTGTCCAATGACCCCAAAGATGTTTTTATCGAAGAACTGAGAACACTTTCAGTATGTGGTTTACGTACTGACATTCTTACAAAGGGAGAATTCCAATTTTTTATTAAATCAGACCCCATTACCCCTATCTTCTATTTCTTGCCTAAAATCCATAAAGATCTGGTAAACCCGCCCGGAAGACCCATCGTGGCGGGTATTGATTCACTCACATCAAATTTATCAGAATATGTAGACGTCTTCTTAAAATCCTACGTCAAAGAGTTACCATCATATTTAAAGGACACCACTGCCGTATTGAACTCCCTAAAAGATTTCGAGTGGAAAGACACCTTCAAGTGGGCTACAATAGACGTTCAATCATTATACACTTGTATAGACCACAAAAAAGGTGTAACAGCATGCAGAGAATTCATGGAGAATGATACCACATTAACAGCTATCCATAAAGATTTTATTTGCGATGTCATGTTTTTTTATTCTTCAGCACAATTATTTTAAATTTTTAGATGATTTTTATCTACAACGATGTGGGACCGCTATGGGTACAATTTTTGCACCAAGTTTCGCAAACCTTTTTATGGGCAGTTGGGAGAAGAATTTTATCTATGGTAACCATGATTTTAAGAAACACCTAATCTTTTACCGTCGTTACATAGATGACATTTTAATCATCTGGGATGGCACAGAAGAAAGTTTTTATGAATTCCTTGAATATCTGAGCAACAATGATATGAATCTCGTTTTTACATCTAAGATCAACCAAGAGTCTATTGAATTTCTCGATCTGGTTTTAATGGGGAAGGATGGTAAAGTCGAGACTAAGAACTTCATCAAACAAGTTGATACAAACAGCTACCTGCACTATAAAAGTAATCATCTAAAGAAATGGAAAAATAACATCCCCTTCTCCCAATTCAACAGAATAAAGAGAAACTGCAGCAATCAGGAAGAATGTGAAGCCCAAATTGAGAAGTACAAAAACAGATTCAAGGATAAAGACTATCCAACCAACATCTTGGAAGAAGCAGCCACCAAAGCAAAAGCACTAGAAAGATCAACATTGCTAGAATACAAGACCAAAGAAACCAAAAAAGACTCTGTTTCATTTATCACTACATATAACCGTCACGAAAAAACCATCAGAGACTCACTTAAGAACCACTGGGGTATCCTATTAATGGACCCAGTCCTTAAAGAAATCCTGCCTCCTCGCCCTGAGATCATCTTCAGGAAATCACAAAATCTTAAAGATGCACTAGCCCCCAGTATGTTACGTAAGGACTCCAAAGAAGAATCACGAATGCCAAGATGCACTGGATCCTTCAAGTGTGGCCGATGTAACATCTGTAGGTATCTACACCCAGTGAGGAAGACCTTTACGGACACAGAAAAAAGGGAAGTTCACAAAATCAAAGATTTCATAAACTACAACACCCAATCGGTGATTTATTTATTAGAATGTGGGTGCGGAAAGCAATATGTGGGAAAAACAAAGAGACCGCTCAAAATAAGAATCCAAGAACACGTCCGCAATATGAAGAACAAAATAGAAACTCATGCAGTATCCAGACATTTCAACACAGCACACAACTCCAACCCAGAAGCACTGACTTTTAAAGCAATCGAACTTGTGAAGCTGGGAGAGAGGGGTGGTGACCTGGCCAACAAACTCTCACGCAGAGAAATGTATTGGATATTCCAACTGCAGACACTTCACCCGAAGGGATTCAACGATTACTATGAAATTGCTCTGTTCCTGTGAATTCGTTCCTGCCATCAGGATCCTACGGTCGGATCCCAACCAACTGCATTCCCCCTCCCCCCGCTCACCCCTAAACCCCCCCGCTCACCCCAACCCCCCCCCCCACAACTCCCCCCACAACCCCTCTCCACGTACCCCATCACTACCCCCCACCCCACTTTTCACCCCCCCCCCAATTTCCCCCCCCCCCCCATATCACTATATGAATTGATATCACTATCCGTCCTAGGTCGGTCACAATATTACGTTTTATTATAATATTGACACATGAATGGTAAGTGATTTTTACAGTCAAACCACACTGGACATGCCCAATCTCGCCCGATCTTGGAAGCGAAGCAGTGTCGGGCCTGATCAGTACAAGAACAGGGAGACCACCTGGGAAGATCAGGTACTGTTACCAAACTATTTCTCAAAAGAGCCTACATGAGCATGTAATTATTACCATCCTGATTAAACAAATCCCAATATCCCAATATGCACTTTAATATACCAATATGCACCTTAATATTCCAAATATGCACCTTATCATTATAAACCTGCACCAAGCACTTCACATTTACTGAATCTGCACTTTACTAATACCACCCCTTTACCAAACACATCTAGTATTTTGCAGAATGTATTTCCCTATGTTTTATGATAGCTTAATCACTTTAATATAGACCACTGTACTCTTAATAACTGTTATTAGATCGTTTTCTACATTCATTGATCTATTTTCTTTATTTATTATCTCATTCCATATGTTGAGCACCACGGAGGACGGATATAAATGTCCACAATGTTGATCTCCAATAGTATGGCCGCCACATAAAGAGACTAAGAAAAAACCCACACAAAGATGGCCGCCACTGGAGCAATCTGAATAAACAACCGAGTCCTCTAGGAACAACTGAACTAGTGGAAACCGCGGGCGCACGCGCGGCCCCATTTCCGGAAGTGACGCGACGCCAAGAAACCGGAAGTGGGGCGGAAGTCACATCAGCACATCTATTTGAGATGCTTTTTCGGCTTTTCATGCTCCAAACCTGTTTTCTATGCATATAGTGAACTTATTACATTCATACACTATCCAATCATGTTATTCATTGATTTAAACTATTAGGTTCTAGTCTGTTATACAACACCATGTGGTAACAACAGGAAGTGATGTCATAATTGACATTAGAGTAGTACTGGTATAAATAGAAGCCTGGTCCCACTCTGCCAACACCCCTTGATGAAGTCTGAATGACGAAACGCGTTGGGCAACCTGGCAGTGACTGCATACCAAGTTAAGAAAATTTTTATTATTTATACATTTTAACTGGTATTATATATGTGTGTATACATTTTATCCCATTTTTTAGAAAAAGATTTGTTGTTTTAAATTTGTACGAGAATAAACTGTATTTTATATTTTACTTATTCACCTATAGGCCCTCATTCCGAGTTGTTCGCTCGGTATTTTTCATCGCATCGCAATGAAAATCCGCTTAGTACGCATGCGCAATGTTCGCACTGCGACTGCGCCAAGTAACTTTGCTATGTAGAAAGTAATTTTACTCACGGCTTTTTCATCGCTCCGGCGATCGTAATGTGATTGACAGGAAATGGGTGTTACTGGGCGGAAACACGGCGTTTCAGGGGCGTGTGGCTGAAAACGCTACCGTTTCCGGAAAAAACGCAGGAGTGGCCGGAGAAACGGTGGGAGTGCCTGGGCGAACGCTGGGTGTGTTTGTGACGTCAACCAGGAACGACAAGCACTGAACTGATCGCACAGGCAGAGTAAGTCTGAAGCTACTCCAAAACTGCTACGAGGTTTGTGATCGCAATATTGTGATTACTTCGGTCGCACTTTTAAGAAGCTAAGATACACTCCCAGTAGGCGGCGGCTTAGCGTGTGTAACTCTGCTACATTCGCATTGCGACCGATCAACTCGGAATGAGGGCCATAGTGTGAGTTTTTTTATCATTTTTAGACACCAGTGGTCGTGTATATATATATATATATATATATATATTGCAGGTAATGTATAATGCCCCCTGTTAATGTAGTAGAGGGCTTTATTTATAAAACACCCTAATAGGAACATGTGAGAGACCCTTTTCTTGCCACAGCCCTGGATTGAAAGATACTGTTGTCTGATTGGAGGAAACTTACCTGGAATGACACTGGGCACATTTAGAGACAGGTGCCGCACGCTACTTTGGCGGGAAGGACAATGTCCCCGCGACCCGTTTACTGGGGTATAAATAGAAGAGCCAGCCGTTACTGAGGGGGAATTCGAGTGCGCAGCCACGGGAGCCATTTCCCCTTCTCCTGCGCCTCCGAGCACTGCTGTAAACAATCGGCTGGCACAGGGAGAAAGGGAGCGGCGACTGCTGGTGGAAGCGCACTGAAGACTGGCTCTCTGCGTGTGGCCACATCGAGAAGAACTTCCGGCAGGCTGGCGACGATCGGAGGAGGAGAAATGATGGCAGCATTAAGGAGGAGCAGCGGACTGTGACTGGTGTGTCCTGGGGGTGTGACACCGCCCCCTCCAGCGCTGCAGCATTGAAGAAGCCAGTCAGCTCCCTGCCAGGTGCCCCTGAATGACAGCGCGCTGACTCGCTAGATCAGGAACACGCAGAGCCCCAGTGACAGATGGAAGCCTCTCCAGCTCATAGAATTCAGAGGTAGCCAATCCGTGAGCAGAGGGGAGTGGCTGAACAGTATCCTATACTGGTTATTGGCTGGATGCCGTTACTAAAGACATCTGAGGTCTGTGATTGTAAATGCACCTAACACATTCATATCAGTGTTGAACATAACTATCTTGTAGGGAATATACAAGGAGAGTTAAAGATTTTACACTCTGCATATTTATCTATAGGAGAGCCGGCACTGGTAACCATTAACTATTGACTGTATACACATACTATATAACAGCTACTTACCCAGTGACCCAGCAGTATATGAACAGTATTCTCTTATATAAACAGCTGAAGAAAATACACATTTAAGACCCGAGTTATATGATCCTCATCAGCATTACCTACAGAGAAAGTAATATAGGCAGTAGTTAACCTATATTAGCTGTGGATAATATAAACTTATATATATATATATATATGGATCTTCATTGGAAGCATTACTGATAAATAGCGGATTTATAGTTAAATGCATTTACCACAGACTCTTTGAACAGTCAGGGATTTATTCCCCAGTTAATGGAGTACAAGCAACTTTGTAACAACTCATCTCACTAATGGGAAGCTGAGCAGACAGAGAGGATGCAAGTACACTAACTGATGGTTGTTATGTTTATGAAGTGGATACAATTACAGATTTGGAAAAAACAAATAACAACCCAGCTCAGTTTTTTCAATACCATCAGTCAGAGTGGATACATTTTTGTTATTGTCTCTGTGGATACAATTATTAACTATTAACCCCTTTTCATCCATGGATTGGATTGCTTCATTAGTATAACCAATTGGATTATTTATCCATACTAAAGAGGATTATTTTCAGCAAACTAGGAGTATTTTATTAAGAGTACTTTCAGTGGACAATGTGACAAACTGAAGACATATACTTTGCAAATATTCCATATATATATATATATATATATATATATTAGCATAACTTAACACATTATAAAGTTAGTATATGGTATATATAATATATAAGATTGTTGAAAGGGGGTTGAAGCTATATTGAATGTACATTTGGTTATTACTAAGAATAGTTACTGGTACCAGGGTTTCCCCAAATTCACGGGAAGCTTATTCCTAGGCCTAGGCATTATATAAAGGTAAACATACAACCAGGTTGAAATTGCTTAGTTTCGGCATTGTTTGTTTTTATTGGTGATATATGTACTGTACTAAAAATTTGGTTGTATTTATATATATACACATGGGTACACTATTGTTTAAACAAATGTGGTTAACTGAAGTACAAGGAAAGTAAATCCTAGTGATAACATTTACCGTGTTGGTCTTATGTTAATTAAGTGTTGTTGAATAAGGGGAAGGGAGATTCCCAAGTTCATCCTGTAACATATAGATTATCTATATAAACCAACAACTTGGGTGGAGGCACCTAAAGAATAAAACTTAAATAGGGTTACAAAATATACAACATCTTAGGTGCATAAGGTAGCCGACAATGGGGGTCATTCTGACCTGATCGCTCGCTGCAGTTCTTCGCAGTGCTCATGTCAGAACTGCTCATGCGCTGGTGTATGGCTGACAGCTGATGTATGTCGTTGCCTAGTGATCACCTCTGCCTGACTGACAGGCAGAGGCAGTCGCTGGGCAGGAGGGGGTGGCACGGCAGCATTTGGCCACCGTTTTGTGGGCGTGGTCCGGCCAACACAGGCGTTGGCAGACTGTGGTGGGGCTGGCCACAGCAGCAGCTGTGTGACATCACACGCAACTGCTGCGAGCCGGGTAGCGACAAGTAGCTCTCGGCCAGCAAGCAACAGCTGCGCTGGCCGGGAGCTACTCCTAAAGTGCAAAAGCATCGCCGCTGTGCGATGCTTTTGCACTTTTGCAACGGGGCAGGGACTGACATGCGGGGCGGACTGGCCCTGTGCTGGGCGTCCCCCCACATGTCTATGTTCCTGATCGTAGCTGTGCTAAATTTAGCACAGCTACGATCAAGTCGGAATCACTGATTGTACCGGTACAGAAAAGGGGTTATGCAGCCTAGAGGTGCACTCTATGAGGACAAAAGAGAGTCAAGTGATTTAGGTCACTTTGGAAATAGCAGGTATTGACTTAAAAATGGAATTAGACACAGGCTATGCTCTGTCAGTGCTAAATGCAAGTGATTACTTATGCCTGTTTGCTGTGATTCCTTTAAAGAAAACATCCATAGCACTCTACACATATACAGGTGAACCGATGTTCTCATTGGGAAAAATAAAAGTTTTTGTGAAATACATACTTTCACAGGGTGGATCAGCATTATTGGGTTGCGAATAGGTAAGGAAAATTCAACTTGATTGGCATTCCATTCACATGCTACAGTCTACCGCATTTAATGTATCCAAAAATAACGCAGCTACTAAGATACTTTTGAAATTGTTAGCTGCTGCTCAACCCATTTTCCAACTTGGGATAGGCATGTTAAAGGGTATTAAGGCCATTATAGAGTTAGATCCACTTTCCAAAATGTTTTTCACATTTTTTAAGTTTTGTAAAGCACATAGAATACCATATGCTATCCGACCAGCAGTTGGGGTAGAACTATGGAAACTGGAAGACTCTGGTATACTCTCCCCAATGGAATGGAATCAATGGGCTACACCTATAGTTCCAATAGTAAAGAAAGACAAAACAGGAAGTATCCGCATTTGTGGGGATTTCAAAATGACAATAAATCCAGCACTACAGACTGTACAGTATCCTTTGCCTAAAATAGAGGACATATTTTCAGATCTCAGTGGGTGACCACTTCTCCAAAATTGACCTAGTTCAAGCGTACTTAGAAATGGAAATTGAGAAGGCATCTAAGAAATATCTAACCATCAACACTCACAAAGGCTTATTACAATATAACCATCTTGTGTTTGGACTATCTTCCACCCCAACACTAATAGCAGAGAAGAATTATGCTCAAATTGCTCCAGAGGCCTTAAGTTTAGTATGGGGAGTAAAAAAAATGTAATCAATATTTGTTTACATTAATTACAGATCATCAACCATTGGTATTGATATTTAAACCCAACAAGGGAGTCTCAGCCATGACTGCTGCTCGTTTTCAATGTTGGTCATTATTCCTGGGTGCACACACACACAACATTGAGTTTAAAGGAACAAAGCTACATGGCAACGCAGATTCACATATCACATTCTCAATTGCCAAAAAGTGAGGAGAACAATGGTGGAGACCCCCTTGAAGTGTATCATAATATGTTTATGGAACAGCTACCTATTACCAATGACATGATCAATCGGGAAACAAGGAAACACAGGGTGCTATCAAAAGTAATGGACTTAACTCTCAAAGGTTTGCCTAAACATGGCAATGCTCAATATTATGGGTTTTTGGCCAGGAGAAATCAGCTTTCTGTCTGTCAAGGTAATCTATTGTGTGGGTCCAGAGTGGTAATACCACCTAAACTGTGAAACAGAGTTTTGGAAAATTTACATGAGGGTCACCTAGGCGCATTAAAAATTAAGATTCTCGTTAGAAGCTATGTGTGGTGGACAGGAATCGATGGTCAAATCAAAACATTGACAAAAGGAGGTGAAGCATGTTAAGGAATTCAACTGTTTGAAGTCATTTAGACGTCTATATTTTCCTGTCTAAACATGTTTTTTTAGACACCCAAATGAACAGTCGCAATTGTCATGTTTTTGGGTGTCTAAAGTCTGCATCTGGGCATCTAAAGTTTGCCTATTTTTAACATGGGATTTGCAATTCAATTCAACAGTCATGAAAAGAATGCTTGAGCATCCATTGTTGTCTTTTGGTCATGCTAGAACTCACCAACCCGGAGGGGTGTGAGTTTGGTTTGAATTTATTTTTTTAATTTTATTTTCATTCTTAACTTATATTATGTATTTTTAAGTATCCCCCAAGTTTGTTTGTTTTTGAGGAAATATCACTTCTCTCTACTTTAAACTGCTTCAGTTGTTCTCCACTCCTATGGTTTAGGCTGATACAGTATTTATGTTCTCTGCATATTTAAGTGCAGTTTTAAGTTTGGTGAAAACTCTGATTTCACAAAGTTTTCACTGTTTCCTAAACACACTGGGGGATTAAATTGGCAGTGAGGTTTAGCGAGGTAAAAAAAAAACTTTCATGTCGTGCACCCAATTTTGGATTACTGCAGGTATGCGTGCTCCTTATATGCAAATGTTCACTGAATATATAAAGAGTTAAATTCCACAGATCCTAAACGAGTGACTTCCATGCCACTGGAGTGATAAGCTCCATGTGGCAGTATTTAGGGTTAGGTTGAGGAGTGTTAGGTTTAGGCTATGGGGAGGGAGGGTTAAGTTTAGACACCATGAGGAGGGTTAGGATTAGGCTGCAAAGGGGGGGGATGGGGGAGGGTTAGGTTTCGGCTGCTGAAAGGGAGGGTTAGGGGGCAACTGGGGGAGGGTAAGAATATGTTGGGATCCTGAACATTGGCATCTCGACCGCCAACATTTCATTCCCAACTCCAAGTGGAATGTGTGCCTATGAGGTGGAAAATTTGAAGTGCCCATTACATTTGGGTGCCCACAAAACAATAGAATCACCACCACACTAACCATGGCCTGCAGTGCCCTGTGTCCCTGTGAAAAATATCTAAAACCCAGCAAAGTGCTGGGCACTGTCAGGAGTGATACAAAAATATAAGTTTCATTATTATCAATCTCATGCTTTTATGTGTTTTTTATCACCAAATATTGTACAAAGTACTTTTCTGGGAATCCACCCACCAGGGTCTCCTCAAACTTAACCCACCTATAACATTTGGTGAGCCAGCCAGGAGTCCCCATTTGGGAACCCAGAAAGTGCTATATTTTGTGTAAGACAAATGTTTAAAAGGTTTTTCAGTAAGAAGAAGGTGGCAAGTGTTCCATCATGTCTAAATAGATCAGGACCCTGTTCTGACATTATGGAGACTGCCGCTAAATATATGCAACCAATCAGAACTGTAACTCCTTTAGAAGATTTACAGAATGTTGATTTAAGTATTTTTGGGGAAAATGAGTATTGAACCGCGACCGCAATTCTGAAACTCAATGCACAGGCTGTCTGTGAGCTCGTCTTACAGGAAGTGCAGATAGAGCGAGACGCACTAAGAGAGCAAAATGGTGTCCTGAAAACCTGTGTATGGTCACAGGAACAGTGTACAAGTGAACTGCAGACAGTTCAAAAATTATGTTGTAGAAAGAGTGAACTGTAAGACACAGCTGGATAAAAGGCCCAAACATTATTCTGTGCAGATACGTACATTGATTACCTCACAAAACTGGGAACAGTTAGACAGTTATTCTGAGGTAGAATATGAGGAAGATGTAACAGGGCAGCTTCACACTGTCAGACACACTACTTGCAATTCCACACAAGAGAATAGACAATTTGATGATGGGACGCCTAATCAGTTTGTTTGCGCTAACTGTATACAAACCACAGTAGATTATAAAAATGTAGTTGAACCTGCAGATGTTTCAAAGGATGTTGAAAATCACAGACAATAGGGTGAAGTTTTAGCACTCTCACATAGTTTCAGCCCAGATAGTAATGAAATCAAGGGGGGCTGTTCAAAGTTAGGAGGGGCTGGTACTGACACCCACAAGATTTCACAAACTGCATATGTGAAAGGGGGGCTTGATTAACACAACACAGAAGTGGGAGAGAATTGCTTCTCCATGCAAAATATGCCAGACACAGCCCAAACTGTGATACAAAGTTGCCAGACAGAAATGCCTATGCACATTTACACTACAGATAAGGACAACATTGAATCTGAGCAGAAGTGTGAATGTGGGGTGGTAGAATGTTCTTTTAAGAAAATTACATGTGAACACATACTGAATGATTATGAGTTTCTTGCTGAAAAAAGTGAACAATATGTGTTTTATGGGCAAACATGCAAAGTAAACTGGTTACCTGAAAACTGTAGACCAGCTGATGATGACACAGGGGCTGGGAGATACATATTCAACAAGGGGGTTGGTAATACACTGATAAAGATTTACGATGTGCAACCCATTACAGACAAACTGCCTGATAACAGAGAACAGCAGAGAATTAGAAACACACTGATTTGGGTATTTAGGGGGTAACTCAGAGTTGATCATAGATGTGCTAAATTTATCACATCTACGATCATTTACTCTGACATGCGGGGTATGCCCAGCACAGGGCTAGTCCACCCCACGTCAGGCCCTAAAGTACAGGTACAAAAGTATTGTACGGTGGCGATGCTTTTGTACCTGGCGAGTGGCTCCCTGCCAGCGCAGCTCCTGCACTCGGGCAGGGAGCTACCTGTTGCATCTTGGGTCACAGTGGCTGTGTGTGATGTTAAGCAGCTGCCGTGGCCTGCCCCCCAAATGCCATTGGTGGGGCGCAGTCCGGACAAAGGAGACATTTCCGGACCGCGCCCCACAAATGGCGTTCTAATGGCGTTCTAATGCTGATAGCATCTCACTGAGCTCCCGGGGTGCGCATGCACAGTGCGCCCACTGCGCACACACACTCCACAAAGTAATTCAGACTGCGATCACTGCTGCTGCAGCAATCCAGTCTGAATTACCCCCCTAGTTCAGATTTTGTGTTTGGTACTGAAATTCAAACCCCAAAGTATTCAATCGTATTGAAACTATTAAAAGATGCACGGATACCAATGGCAACCGCAAATCTACTTGCTGAACTTGTCAAATTTAAACCAGTGTTGCCAGAGATCACAGAACCATCTGAATTGGGTTTCTTCATGAGCACAGATCCACGGTCGGAGGAACCATTCGAAGATTGGGAGAATTACTAGTTTATGCATAATTTTGCCACATTCACAGTTGACGACCAAGTGTGGACTGCTGCTGCAGTGTTGTAGCAACCTTTACAGACTGTAAAACTTCAGACAGGAGTTGTTGCAAAGACAATAAACCCAGTAAATCTTTGCTTTGAAAATTGGACAATTGTCAAGCCTATGCGGATGGTTGCTGACATTGAATCTATATGGACGGTTGCTGACATGGAACATGCCTATGTCTTGAATGGCATAGAGACACAAGAACTGAGTGCAAAGTGTGGTGTCTATACTGGTTGAAAGAGGGGATGAGAGGACTTCACTCAAGATGTGCCTGTGATGACAATGGTTAGAGAGAAGATTATTGTACAAGAAAGAGCCCATGTAGATAAGACATTTCCACAAGATGGATGGTACAGCAGTTCCATCTACAGAATTACTGGAACTTGAAATTGAACCATATATTGCTTGGATACATACATTCAGCATTATTCCAAGACTTTATTGAACAAGACTTTACAGACATTAGTAACTTTACAACGGCCCATATCAAGCAAGTACCTAAGTTAAAGGAGGAGTATAGGAAATCTCACAATGATCTAGAATATGATATCCTGATTTAATCTAACAAATTGATTCTCTGGATTAAAAACATTGCTCATAGGAATCTTACACCTAAAAGGATGATTTGCTTATGTTTTTAACAATATATTTGGTGATTAAATGTGGTATATGGTTAAAAGGTAAATTTTGTTCGAGTTTATAAACTGTTAAGATGATAATTGATACAGGATATAAATTGCAAGGTATATGGTGCAAAACCACCTGGGAGCAGAGGGTGGAGTGTCAGGAGTGATACAAAAATATAAGTTTCACTCTTTGCAATCTCATGCTTTCATGTGTTTTTTAGCACCAAATATAAAGTGCTTTTCTGGGAATCCACCCAACTGGGTCTCCTCGAACGTAACCCACCTGTAGCAGGCGCAATGTGAAAAGTGCTGCTGGGGGGCTCAAATGGGCCACTTTTTTTTCTTTTCTGCTTGCCAGCATGCCCAGTGACTGACATGTGGGAATAAACAGTGCATAATTATGGGTGGGAACAGAACAGTATACAGGTAATACAGCATGCCTTTGTCCCAGGCAGCACAATGGGATGACCGCACTCCCTGCACTCAGCACATAACAGCTGTGCTGTCATGTGGGTGCAGCACAGCACAGTTGCTCTGCGCAACACAATTTACATAACTTAACATAACTTTTCCGTAGGGACATGATGTTTGCCCCCTATCCCACTCCTCTACCTTGCTGAACACCTCCAGGACGCTGTACTCATCAAACCTCAGCATGCCAGGGAGAACAGCAGCGGAGCAGTACGCTAGTCCCAGGGGGTGAAACAGTGGGTGGCAAACTCTCTGTCCCTCTCTCCACAGCTAGCACACAGTAAGTGTGCAAGCCTCAAAAACAATGCAGCTGTCAGGACACTGTCCCCGACCACCGGCCAGCTCGAAAGTGCAGCTGTCCGCCCTTCCAACACACAGCAATTGATGTCCAGGCACACTCAACAGCAGACAGCACACTTTGCACCCCCTCCAAAACACAAGTCAGCACACTCCCCTACCTCAAAACAACTCATAGGTCAGCCGCCCACCCTGTAGCAGCATTCACTCACCCCCCTGACACATAGCAGCATGCGACACACTCTCCTCCCCGCAGCTGCGATCAGCAACCTCCATGCACACATTGCTACTGGAACACTCCCATACCCTTAGCCAGCTCACAGTTGCACCCTGTCCGCTCCTCCCTCGTTCCCTCCCACAGCAGCCAAGCATACAGCCAGCTACTGCTTCAAATACACTACGAATAGCAGCATCCATTCCTTCTGCTCCCGGAGCTGCCTGTAAGCTATAGTTTGCGAATCAGGCACCCCAGCACTGCAGAAACAGCATCCAGAATGGAGAATGGGCAACAAAGACGCCCAAAGCTCTGTGTGGATGCCCATTGTCTGCCTCGCACTTCACCCCTTATCTCGCGCTTAAAGAATTGAATTGTGTCTGTTGTAAAATGCCTATTCTATATAAATTGGCATGATAGCTGCAAAAACAACAGTCCAAATAAATAGACGCCCATAATAAAACAATTGAATTCCCTCTGAAGAGTGCATGGACATAAATTTCTCTCCTTTACCTCCTATGTTTCAGGTCTTAACCGTGTGCTTGTATGTGTATATATATATATATATATATATATATATATATAGAATACAGACAGGCCGGCACTCCTCAAATAGCAAATGTGCCTCCAGTGAAGGTAATTGATAGGTAGAAGAGACGACTGCAGCACTCAAGGTCTTGTGACAAATCAAAGTGTATTATGTAGTCACAGTATAGAACATCAATGTTTTGGGGTGTTTATCCCCTTTGTCAAGATGTCACATCTTGACAAAGGGGCTAGACACCCCGAAACATTGATGTTCTATGCTGTGACTACATAATACACTTCGCTTTGTCACAAGACGTTGAGTGCCGCAGTCGTCTCTCCTACCTATATATATATACAGTATGACATCACGATCCGACCTGCGGACAAAGGGGGTGTAATTGTCATTCAAGTCAAGAGCTCCTACATTCAGGAAATTGATTGACAACTGGTGGACATTACCACCTATAAGAAATTACGCTATAATCCTACTGCAGCATACAAGACAGAAATTGATGCCATTCTTAAAAATGTAGTACATGATGGACACATCAGTTCTAAGTTGGCTAACTCACTTATGCAAGTGCACCCGATCACCCCTGTTTTATACACAGTACCTAAGGTACACAAGGACAGTGCGAATACACCAGGCCATCCGATCACCTCAGCTAGGGGTTCCCTTATGCAGCCAATTTCCTAATTCCTTGACCTTCTAATTAAGCCATTGGTCACTAGACAAAATACTTACTTAAAGGACATGTCACATTTACTGCATTTGCTTCATTATATGGCAGTTGTCCCCCAGAATACAATCATGTGCACCATGGATGTGCATAGTCTGTACACCGTCATCCCCCATGCGGAGGGCCTAATGGCTATGCAAGAATTCTTACAGTCCGAAAATTTTCAGGGGCTTCACATTCCATTATTTTTACAACTTTTGGAGTACACACTTACACATAACTATTTTTTACACAATGGCGATTTTTATGTCCAGCTCACAGGTTGCGCCATGGGATCGAATGTGGCGCCGAGCTACGCAAACATGTACATGTTCGCTCAAGAACGCTCATTCTTCGGCACAGATACAATACGAGCCAACATTCTACTGTACAAACGCTATATCGACGACCTCCTACTCTTCTGCACCGGTGGTGTCTTTGCATTGGCCAATATGTGTGCAAATATCAACAACAGTGATTCCCCAATCAAATTCAACTTTAAATCCAGTCAGACGTCCATACATTTCTGGGATGTACAAATTAATATTGTTAACAACAATATACACACGTCGGTATATTACAAGCCAACCTTATTGATGCACAACAGTTTCCATCCTCCTGCATTAAAGAAGGGCCTTCCTCGATCCCAGATGCTTAGGGTTGCCAGAATTACTAGTGACCAGTCACAACTGGAACCAGCATTGAATGACATGGTGGCACAATTTATACAAAGGGGATACGATAAACGACAATTAGAATCCACAAAACAGGAAATCATGCTCATTCCAAGGGATACACTCTTTGAGCACTTGACAAAAAGTAACAAGAAAAAAGTTCTTTTTATCACTGAGTACACAACAGCTAGGTCTGTGGTAACCAGAGCCACACGGGCATTGTGGCCCATTGTCAGTACTGACCCATCTTTACCTTGCTTTAAGCAGACGTCAATCATGCCCTGCTACAAGTGGGGACGCAGCTTACGGGACATCTTAGTAAAAACTGACATTACACAGACAAAAAAACAGTTGCAAAAACCGAGATGCCAGTAGTGCCTCTCGTGCACAACTTGCAAATTTATGGACACGGGCCCAGTTTTTAAGCATCCCAAAACCCTGCAAATTTTTTAGATCAAACATCATGTTACATGTACATCCTAATATATCATATATGTCATCATGTGTCCGTGCAGACTGGTTTACGTGGGACAAACTATACGAACTTTTCAGGAAAGGATGGCCCTTCATCGATCAGCCATAAAGGCAGCTTTGGAGGGCAAACCGAATGATCAGCCAGTTGCCTGGCATTTTAAGAACGCACCGCATAGACTACAATAGTTGTGGTAAATGGAGTGCATTCACAGGAGGGAAATGTTACCAGTGGAGTACCCCAGGGATCTGTACTTGGACCAGTGCTTTTTAATATCTTTATTGGTGACATTGCAAATGGCATTAAAGGGAAAGTATGCCTTTTGCAGATGACACAAAGGTATGCAACAGGGTAGACACACCAGGTGGGGTAAAACAAATGATTGAGGATCTAGGTAGACTAGAGGAATGGTCAAGAGTGTGGCAATTACAGTTTAATGCCAAAAAATGCAAAATCATGCACTTGGGTCTCAAAAATCCAAAGGCTAAATATAGTATTAATGGCACTATACTGGAAACTACTGAGGAGGAAAGGGATCTAGGAGTCACTATTTCAGGTGACTTAAAGGCAGGTAAGCAATGTAACAAAGCAATGAGGAAGGCTAGGCAGATGCTTGGCTGCAGTGGGAGAGGAATCAGCAGCAGAAAGAAAGAAGTAATAATGCCACTGTATAGGTCATTGGTACGGCCTCATCTAGAATACTGTGTTCAATTCTGGAGGCCATATCTTCAAAAGGATATTAATACATTAGAAACTGTACAAAGAAGGGCAACTAAAATGGTGCATGGCCTACATCACCAAACATACCCAGAAAGACTAAGAAATCTCAATATGTATAGTTTGGAGCAGAGAAGGGAAAGGGGGGACATGATAGAAACTTTCAAATATATCAAGGGTTTTAACAAAGTCCAGGAGGGAAACATTCTCCAAATGAAGAGAAGCAATAGGACACGAGGACATGCACTGAGACTGGAGGGGGGGAGGTTCAGGGGAAATTTGCGGAAAAATTACTTCACAGAAAGGGTAGTGGACAAGTGGAATAGCCTCCCATCGGAGATGGTAGAGGCTAAGACAGTAGAGCAATTTAAACATGCATGGGATAGACATAAGGATATCCTTACAAAGAAATAAGGATCAATTAAGGTTAGAGATTAAAAAAAAAAAAAGGGGCAGACTAGATGGGCCAAGTGGTTCTTATCTGCCGACAAATTCTATGTTTCTATGTTTCTATGTTTAATAGTTGCGTTACATGATTGTCGACCATATTCCCCCACACATACGAGGAGGTGATCGGTCCAGGTTGCTAGCACAAAGAGAGATCGAATGGATCCGTCGCCTATCAGCATTAGCACCTGATGGACTTAATGAACACATTGCCTGGAGTGTGTTCTTATAACAACAATATCAATACTGTATGTCTTCTGTCTTCTCTACAACTCGCTGTTGGGCACATTGGGCTATTAACAGCATATAATGCGCTTTTCCTTCTTCCTTTATCTGCAACCTCTGACATGTGGGATCAGGGTCTGTCATTTTCTCCATCTAATGTCCCTTCTATAACAGCATGGTCACTATTTCCCTTTTCTGTATCGCTTTATTGGTAGCATTTACCCTAACATCTAATGCAGTCGACATGTCTTTTTGATTGGGAATGTTGCATTCACGTTTTAGCTTTTTGAATTTTTTTAGCATCATTGCACTTGTTCTTTGGCTACATCACATTATGCACCAGGGCTGTTCTCTATCACGCACTTTAATCACTAACATTATAAGCAGGCACAAGCCCCATGAGTTAATATGCACAATTGTCCAAGCCAGGAACACTGTTGTTTCATGTTTCACAATTGTTTTCACTTCAGTCCGTCAGCGCCAGCAGGTTACCAGCGGAGGCCAGGACACCCGAGGTTGCCGTGGTTACCGGACGACGTCACTTCCTGGAAACCGCAAGCAGGTACTCACCGGAAGCCCGGCCCCATGCCAGCTCCCGCTGCTCGGTGCTACGGAAACGTTGGTGTTGGGACACATAAAGGTAAGATTGGTAACACTGTGTGACTTTGTTGTTTTCACAGCATGCAGCCTCGAAAAAAAGCGCCCTGCGCGGCGCTGAAACGTCGGCAAAGCTATGCCATTTATTTATGTGATTTCTCACTAAAACTTTCACCACTTGTTGCATCAGTCCCCAGAGTGCCGTCTGGTTCTTTCAGCATTTGGGAGTGTGCCATATCCTCCCTAGGGACCACAGTGACTATATATATATATATATATACACACATTATCTAGTGTTGCCTTCCTGTGTCTTCCTCTTTGATATATATATATATATATATATACATATACACACACACACATACCTGACGACAGTCACCGTCGGCGATCCCTCCCCCTACATTAACGTAATTACCACTACTCCTGCTCCTGGAAGCCCAGAGATAAGGAATGTAATGCATTGGAGTGTGATGTCACTGTGGCTGCACTGATATCAAAGATGAGAGTGCGCCACTTTGCTAGTGCCAGGTGCAAGCTGGAGGCCAGGTGAGAGTTCTGCTGTGGGCACACATGGTAACCCCACACTGCATTCTACCCCAGTGATGTGCTTGGCTATGGTGTCACTGCTTTCGCTGCTGGTCACATCCACCAGCACCCCCTCCCCCCAGCCTGCCTTACAGAGAAAGTGCAGTATCAATTCCACTATTCTGTTGTGCACTATGTCTCCGCTCCTGGTATCCACCATCTCCACTACTTACCCTCCTTGGCTGTCTCATTGGGGCTTCTGTCAGGCACCCAACCCAAGAAAAATACTGCATGCTCTGCATGCACAGTAAGTAGTGCAGGGATCTCCAGCCATCTGTCTGCATTTCTCTATCTCCTCTCTACTGCTCTACATCGCTATATGCCCTCCATGCAGCCATGCATCTCCCTATCCCTTACCTACCACTCTGCATCTCTTTATCTGCCCCCTACTGTCCTGCGTCTCTCTATCCCCCTGAATCTCTATATTCCCTCCCTACCACCCTGCGTCTCTATATTCCCATCCATCTGCTCTACATCTGTGTTCTTTCCCTACTGCCCTGCATCTCTATATTCCCTCCCTACCACCCTGCATGTGTATCTTTGTCTCCCCATGACTTTGTTGTTACACTATGTACTTTAGAATATGTGCCTCTGCCTCCCACTCCACACTCCATGTGTGTCTCTGCCCTTCCTCCAATTCCCACATGTCTTTTCCCCTCCTCCACATCTCTAACCTCTGTAATTTTCTTTCTCTCTCTATGTTAAATTAACCCATCTTTCTCCCCATACAATCTGTTCACCAACCTTCTTCTCCTATCTGATTCAGTTTGCTTTTGTGCCACACCTTTGTCCATCCCCCCACTCTCCCATCTTCCACTTCTTCCCTCTTTATATCTTTCCATCCTCATCCTTTCTGGGGGCCAATGTGTTTTTTCCTGGGGGAGCCCTTTCAAGATTTGGCTATGGGGCTCACGAAGTTTTAGTTACGCGGCTTACGCCCCTGCACACATATACAGTATACGCACACATACAAGTGTGTTAAGTCCTGAAACATAGGAGGTGAAGGACAAATAAATGTATTTTTGAAAGTCCATGTACTCTTCAAGTGTCACCAGTTTGCATTAGATATATTACAATATATATATTCAATTGTTCATGCCCGATCTCCCATCTAAAGTGACGGGATATCACAAGGCAATATTCAATGTTCCCCCTTATCATGCTCATATCAGGCTGCCTTCGGGAGTGCACAGGGACCCACAATAACATTTAAATTCCCCCATTGGCTCACAGCAAACTTCACCAACCCACCCACCCCCCAACGGTGCAGCCGATGGGTCACTGGTCCCTACTGCAGCCAACACCCCCCATCACACACACCATTGCAGCAGATGGCACACTCCCCTCCCCCCAGGTCATAGCCATCACACTCTGCAGCATCCACTACCAACCCGCATGCTCTCTCTTCCTCCCCAATAGTACCCTTCTTCCCACCCTTGCTGCTCAAATTCCTGAATAGCGCACGTCTCCACTTCCCCCCAGGCCCAGATATGTGTATCCCCTAAAGCAACCCACCCCCCAGATAGTATGCTCCTGTCACCCCTCTGCTCACATTCACAGCACACTACTTGGCATCTGGCTCACAGCAGCAATCCTTCCCCCAGTACACAACAGTGAGGGGCACACTAGACCCCCTCCCCAAGCACACTGCTGTGGACAGCACACTCTACGACCCCCACCCCCAGTGCAGCCATCAGGATACACAACACGCTCCCCCCAGCATGGTGCAATGGGTGGCACACTCCTCTCCCCCCTCCTCTCACCTGCAGTCAGGACATGCCATACCCCACCCTCCTCCCCACACATAATGCAGCCATCCATGGAACACTTCCCTATGCTGGGGGCCAGCTCACCAATGCACCCAGTCCCACCCCACAGCCTTCACACTATTCTGTACCCCCTCACACACAATGCAGCCATCAGGATACTTCCCTGCCCCAGGTCAGCTCACAGCTGTGCCTGCCTGCTCCAAGTCCCACCTCCCTCCTGCAGCAATCAAGCACACAGCTGTCTGCTGCTTTGTGGGCACTCCCCAACAGCAGCCTCCCTTCTCTTATGGTCCCTGGAGCTGCTGTTAGGCACCCCAACACTGCAGCAACACCGTGCAAAATGGAGAATGGGTGCAAAAGATGCCCACTGCTCCGCATCACAGGCTCACACCATACCCCTTTTTACACACCCATAAGCCAGTCTATTTTAAATAATTAAATTGCGGCTGTTGTAAGACACCCATCTGTTAAAATGTGAAAAAATTACACAATAGCTAGATGCCCATTATAAAACAATTGAATTTTCCCCAAAGAGTTCAAAATTCACCACCTTTAACCCCATTACACCCCTGGGAATAGCCATCATCTCCATGGCTGCGGGTACATATTGACTTTGATGGTCCATTCATGGATTGTATGTTTCTTATTGCAGTGGATGCTCTTTCAAAATGACCAGAGGTAATAAAGCGAAATTTACTACATTTGGGAAAACAATTGCTGTGCTGCGAACCATCTTTGCCAGAAATGGTCTACCGGAGCAAGTGTGCAGTAACAATGGGCCACAATTTATGTCCATGGAATTCAAAAAGTTCATGTAAGACAATGACATTAAACATTTTACATCAGCTCCACACCATCCAGCCACTAACGGTTTGACTGAGAGATTAGTACAAACATTCAAAAAAGCTATCAAGTCCATGCACCATGCATACCTATGCAACAGGAGATTGACAAATTCCTGTTTATATTTCATAGAACTGAGCACTCCACTACTGGTCAGCTACCTGCTGTGCTCTTTATGCAACGGAACCTGCGGTCTCAGTGGGATTTGATAAAACCAGATGTGAGATGGAAGGTTCAGAACAAGCAGTTTCAACCTGTTTATCAGAAACCTACTTGGTCCTTTGACATTGGCCAAGAGGTGCTTGTTCGTGATTACAGAGGAGACAAATGGCAACCGGGAATAGTTTCTTCCAAATCCGGCCCTTTGATGTACATGACTGAAGTCGGAGGAGAATTGTGGCATTGCCACATTGATCAAATAATTGAGGTCGGGAGGCAAACTGACTGTACATCAACAGCTGGACATAACTAAGCCAGTGATGTGGGGGTTTATGTATACCCCTCTGGGACTGCTACAGAGACTGTTCCTGACACTGTGGAGAAAATGTACCCCTTTGGGTCAGCTACAGAGACTTCCCAAGTCTGCTAAAGAGTCACCTAAGCATGATGTTCCCTTAGTAACAACAACTGATCCTGAACCTTCTAGTGTGATTTTGGTGGAGCAGCCAGTCACTCTGGGATTTAAACATCGGTACCCAGAAAGAGTTCATAAGGCAATGCAGAGGCTTGACTTGTAGCCTTCTGGTGTGACATATTGTTATGTGGACTACTCAGTTAAGAGGGTAACCAGGTGGTACTTGGTGAGACTCACGCAATTACCCTTGCCCATCAGTCTTTTAACCTCCTGCAGTGCTTGGATTCACCTTTAGCAGCTGCCTTTCCAGGGTGAATAATGTCCACCCCCACTCTGATGCCCCAGGTCTTATGTAAGGACAAGGTGACTATTGGAGGCTGGGCAAGAGTAAACGCAGTACAGTGAGATGTTCACTGGACACAACCTTAGCAACGCTGCTAAATGCACAGAGATAATAACAGAATGCACATGAGTGCAACAATGCACAGGGTGAAATAATAATAAACACTGAATGTATATGAAATGCAACAATGCAGATATCCAGAGACACTGAGACTGAGACTTGCTTCAGAGCAGGATTACATTCTGTGCAGTGATATCAAGCTTGGCAACAGGAACAGACAGCATTAACAGCACAGACTCAATTCACAACCACAGGACGAGAACCGGGACCGGGTACAAACAGGAACTTGAAGCTATAACCGGTATCAGGTGAAGGGCAAGCTGGGTAATAAAGGGAGCAAGCCCCAATCAGGATGGCTGGAAAACCTGATACAAGGTAATGGCCTAATTATCTGACAGGTGAGACTGCACAGGCCACACATACAGGAGACAGGATTCAGTTACACAGATTCACCAAAGGTGACCCGCAACAGTACCCCAAACAAGTACATCAGAAAACCTTGAATGCTAACACAACAGACAACAGACTCACAACATAAAAACACAAACAAAATGCAAGCTGCATTTGCAGCTTGTAACACATATACATTGCAGAGTGCTAACCTCTTTCTATGTCTTCATTTGTCTAAGTTGGGAGGAGTGTGGTGTATATAGTTGCCATTGCTGTATATGTATTCTGGTGGAAAGTTACAATGGATCTTATTTTGTGTTTGTAATAGTTGGTATATGAATATCTATTTTGCTTCCTGCAGTATTTCAGTCAAGAGGCATGCAACACTAAATGTGTCCAGGTTGCATTAAACCCTTTGTGAAATATAAGTCACAGACTTAACAATAAGTTGCCATGGGCAACTTCTCCACAGGCTCACTTCTCCATACTCTCATACTGCCTGGGGAAAGAGCAGGTGGAGGTTGGCGGTGCGCACGGATGCAGTGGCTTGGAGCTCCGCATTGTGCTCGGTAAAAGGTGCCTTCTGAGCGTGGTCCTGCTGGTTTTGGTGGCTTCGGTGGTGGCTGGTCATCTGCAGTATGCCCGGCTGGAGCTGCTTGCCCTCCATGATCTAGCAGCGGGCAGCCGGGGAGAGATGCGACTGGCAGGAGGTGGCAGGAAGTGGTGGTGTCCCAGGCAGCGGCGGTTTCCCAGGTAGCGTCCCCAGCTGGTGACGTCATCACTCGCGGACTCGGCGGTGGAGGAAGCCGGGTGGAGCCGCGCTTGCAGGCCAGGGGAGCAGTGCCTGGGTTAGAGATGCCCAATGGCAGAGGAAGCTGGAGGGAGCTGCGGTTACAGGTGGGGGGAGCCGTGCCTAGTTCATCAGTGTCCAAGGCATCATTCCTGCCAGATCAAAGTTCCTCCTGTGGCCGCAGCCATGAAGATAGTTGGAGGGGCAGTGGGAGCAAGGAGCAGGAAAATGATGGAGAGAACCTGCGGCCTGATGTTAGCAGAGAAGGTCCTGCATGTGTAGTGTCGAGAAGGAAGAGGCATCCACGTCGGGAACGGAGACAGAAGCGGGGTAAGAGGGCAGGAGTGGTGGAGAGATGGAAGAAATCCCCTTTTAGCTCCCCTTTGCCAAGTATTTTTCTGGCTAATGTGTGTTCCTTGACTAACAAAGTGGATGATCTGCTGCTTTGAATCTCTAGCAGCAACATTATGAGTTCATGTTCCTTGGTAGTCTTGACTGAGACTTGGCTTACTGACAATATCCTGGATTCGGCTGTCCAGCTCCCTGATAGATCTATGTTTAGAGCAGATAGAGCAGTCTCCTCTGGTAAACGGAGAGGAGGTGGTCTGTGTATTTACACTAATAGTAACTGGTGTACAGACTCAGCCATTATTGAATATCACTGTTCTCCGGAACTGGAATATCTGATGTTGAAGTGTAGGCCTTTTTATCTGCCTCTGGAATTCTCTGCTATAATAGTGATTGCGGTTTATATTCCGCCACAGGCTGTTGTTAAGGATGCCCTGTAGATTCTTTATAGTGCTATTTCAAAGAGGCAGGGGATTTATCCGGATGGAGTTTTTTTAGTAGCTGGTGATTTTAATAAAGCAAATTTAAAGGCGGTGCTGCCAAAATTTTATAAAAATGTATTTGTTCCGACTAGGGGTGATAATATTCTTGATCAGGTCTACAGCAATGTTAAACAGGCATATAAAACTATTGTGTGTCCCCATGTTGGACTTTCTGACCATGCGTCTATATATCTTATTCCCTCGTATATATCCCATTAGTGCAGGGGTGGGGAACCTCAGGCCCGTGGGCCGTATAAGGCCCACAAAGCCACTTGATCCGGCCCTCCCAGGCTCACCTAACCAAGGGAGATGCCGGGCGCCCGCTGAAATTTTGTTACTAGTGGGTGTCCGGCTTCTTCCCCTCAGCAGCAGCTGGAGGTAGGTTCTCACTCCTGAGCTCTGGCTTCCAGCTCTGGCAGTGTACTTGTGTGTCTGTGCGGTGCTATGGGAGAGATGTCATGACGTCTCTCCCATAGTTCTGAGGAGCGGGCAGCCAGGCAGAGGGCAAGGGTCCGGAAGCAGGAGCGGGGCTAGTGAGTATTGTGTTTTTTCTTTCTTTTACTGTGTGTGTGCGTAAGCGGCTCTGCTAGGGGTCATATCTAATGGGGGCATATCTACTGGGGGCATGCTAATTTTTAAGTTGATAATTTTTGTATGGCCCCAAAGGATTTTTATAAATATCCAAATGGCCCTTGGTAGAAAAAAGGTTCCCCACCCCTGCATTAGTGAAACGTAGGAAAATGGAAAATAGATCTGTCTGTATTTGGCCAGAGGATGCTATGTCTAGGCTACAGGATTGTTTTGAGACAACCGACTGGGAACTATTTATTTCTCAGTCTGTTGAAAATTCTCAGGTTAATGTTGATCATTTGGCTTCTGCAGTACTCTCATATATATATTGGTGCATTGGGAATATTACTATTATGAAGAGTATTAAGCAGTTTTTGAATGAGAAGCCGTGGATGAACGGGGAGGTGCTTTCATTACTGAATGCTAGGAATCAAGCCTTTAAGGCTAATGATCAGGCAGTTTTAGAGTATCTAGATTAACCCTTAAGAAAGGGATTATTAGAGCAAAAAGGGATTATGCTGCGAGAATTGAGTCTAAATTTGAGAATGATTTTGACTCTAGAAGCATGTGGGATGGAATCCGGAGTTTGACAGACTGGAGGGTGAAATTCTCATTTGATGTGCACACTGATGTTGGTTTATTGGAGGAATTGAATTATTTTTATGCCCGTTTTGATAGAGCCAATCAAACTGCTGCTACTCATTTGTTAACGTGTTGCTCTGATAAGGCATTCACTTTTTCTGAGCATGAGGTCAGAAATTGTCTATTAGGTGTTAGTGTCCAGAAAGCACCTGGTCTGGATGGTATACCAGGGAAAGTACTGAAAGGGTGTGTCGATGGAATTAGTTATATTTTTACTTATATTTTTAATCTGTCTCTTTCACAGTGTTTAGTCCCTGCTTGTTTTAAAAAGACAGTAGTAATTCCGGTTCCAAAACCTTGAAGATTACTTATTTAAATGATTATAGACCAATTGCTCTGACCCCGTTAATCATGAAATGTTTTGAGAGATTAGTTTTATCACATATGAAGAGTTTTATCCCCCCTGATTTTGATAGATATCAATTTGCATATAGACAAAAGAGGTCAATGGAAGATGCATTAAACTCTGTTGTCCATTCCTCTCTTTGTCATCTGGAAAGGCCCAACTCGTATGTTAGAATACTTTTTATTGACTATAGTTCAGCATTTAATACTATCCCCCCCCCCCCTTCCCCCCGGTGCTCTGATTAAGAAATTATTTACACTAGGATTTCCTGCAGTCTTGTGCAATTGGGTTTTAAATTTTCTTATTGATAGGCCACACCAAGTGAGGTTGGGCAATTTAATATCTACTTCTACTATGATTAGTACTGGTACCCCTCAAGGCTGTGTTTTAAGTCCCTTTTTATTCTCACTTTTTACATATGATTGTGCTTCTAATTTTTAATCAAATCTAATTGTAAAGTTTGCCAATGATACGACAGTAGTGGGGCTTATATCGGATGGAGATGAGATTATGTATCGTGAGGAGGTGGATAGGTTGGTTAGTTGGGGGGAGGCTAATCTGTTGTTAAATCAAAAAAAGACCAAAGAAATCATTATTGAATTTAGAAAAACAACGAGAGCTAGTCTGTTGCCATTATCTATTGCTAACCTGGAGGTTGAATGGGTGAAATGTTTTAAATTATTGGGTACTATTATTAACAATGATTTAACTTGGAGTGCTAATGTTGTATCTATGGTTAAGAAGGTGCAACAGTGAATTTTTTTTTTTAGGGAATTACAGGCTGCTAAACTATCTAAAAAAAATATTTATTGAATTTTTATTGTTGTGTAATTGAAAGTATTTTAACCTATTATATATCAGTGGACCGAAAATTGTTGGAGCGAGTAGTTAGGACAGCTGGGAATATCATTGGCACTGAATTGCCTACAGTGGAGGAGTTACAGTATTTATTAGGTACAGTATGAAGAAAGGAATTAGCATCTTAAAAGATTGTGAGCATCCATTCCATTGTCTGTTTGTCCTATTACCATCAAAAAGGCGCTTCCGATGTATTAAAACGAGGACTTCACGGTTTAGAAACAGTTTCTTCCCTTCAGTTATAGTAAGAATGAACCAGTTTGGGGAATTCTGATATTTAATCTATGCTGACTGATTTGCATATGCGTTGATCCGGTTGTAGTTTCATTGTTCTGTACAAATTTTTGTTTGACCAATGACAAATAAAGTATCTTATCTTATCTTAATATGGTGTTGGGCATTACTGTGGGGACTTAATATTGTGTCAGGGGAATTACTGTCGGGTGCATATTATTGTGTTGCTGAGAGTATGTGCACAGGAAGAGATCCACATCCTGTGTTGGATTATCATTTTATCTTTAGTTTTAGATCCAATTGGAGAGAATTTAAATACATTTTTATTATAAAATTTAGTGATGTATCATCACACATTTGGTTGAAATATAGTTTGGCTGACCAGCTGAAAGAACCTTAATACTGGTTAAGTCTCACATATCCAGCTGAAAGAACTTTAATACTGGTTTGAGTCTTGCATATCTTCAGCCTTAGTAATTGATTATACTTTCTACACTTATAATACTTACTGGTGTCCAATCTGGTAATCATTCACTGGATTCTATATATACACATACAATGTTGTTCTAATACCCCTGAGGAAGTCCGTTGAGATGAAACGCATAGGGTCTGACAAGCATTATCCACAAAAATAGTTACATGTTATATGCCTAGTGAGCTCATATCCAGAAGGGAAATACTGTAGCTGTGACTTGAACATCCATTTCTCTGTAAAGTGGAGTTCTGCTGTCTATTGCATTGTATGACTATATGTATTGTCAAAAAGTTTTTTTAGGAAAAATAAAAACAATATTTTTTTTGTATTTTTTAATTGGATATCACTTTTATAAACTATGCCAAAAAAATGCTCCAAAGAGCACATACAGATGGAGCCACGCTCATCTTGGCTTCTCTGCTGCACCTAGGTGCACCATGGTTTATTAGCAGAAGCCTTTCATCTATTGTTCTCATCTGCAATACAATACAGAGAGACCAATACAGCAGGGGATTAAGTCTGACTGGCCTGGCTCAGTTAATCCTATTAAAGGCAAAGATGAAGAGGGCTCCATCTGTAATGCAAAGAAAAGAGGCACAAGATGGAATTGTCCTTGTCCTTATGTTGTATATTAAACAGGACATGCAAAGTTTAACAAACCAATAATTTCAGTGACAGAAACTCTCACTTGTGGTTGAAATGATAGGTTTGTTTGGGCCCCACAAAACAAAGTGGCAATGGGCAGTGCACAAACTGGCTTTAGTACTTTAAATAGGAACAATGTTGTCATCAGCATCCGATTTCTCACCCCCATCAGTGTGTACATCCTCTTCTTCACAGACTATTAATTTGTTCTTGCTGTAATCCACCATCACCTGTCCCTCTCTACTTTTTGGAGATAATTACTGGTAAAGGTATTCCTCGTGGAATTTGTAATTCATTTTGGAGAAGTGACCTCCTACGCTGAATGCTGCCTAGGTTCCCGGCTGCACTAAAATCTATTTCTGAGTACACATTGGAGGGTGGGCACCTTAAGTAAAACAAAGCCAGTTTGTGCTAGGGCCTCCAAATTGCCTCTTTTTCCTGCCAGTATTGAAATGGACTGTCTGACATGCCTATTTGAATGCTATCACTGAAATAGTCATCAACCATTCTTTCAATGGTGACAGCATCATATGCAGTGACAGTAGACATGTCACTAATTGTAGGCAGCTCCTTCAGTCTGGACCATATGTCAAAACTTGTTCCTGACTGATCTGCATCACTGCCAGCGAGTCTCTTTGGAAAATGTAGTTTTTTTCTTTGCAGCCACAGTTGCCAGAGAAAATTAAGGAGATGTTGCCATGTCATGTTCCGCTTGAGCTGAAAATTTTCTTACCTTCAGCTTTTTGCATCTCTGCAGGTTTGTGCCTATTGGCAAGTTAGACTTAAACTTAGGAACAAGTACGGTCACCAAAATATGGTGATCTGATTTAAAGAGATTGATGACCCTTGAATACTGGCAAAGCGAATGAAGGGCTTCATCTACAAGTCTGACATACTTTGCAGAATTGCTCTGTTTCAGCTTTCCTTCACTTTCTCCAGCAGCTTTTGCAAAAGCCTGATGAGGGGAATGACCTGACTCAAGCTGGCAGTGTCCGAACTAACTTAACATGTGGTAACTTCAAAGGGTTCGAGAACCTTGCACAACACAGACATTTATCTCCACTGTGCTTGACTCAGATGCATTCCCGGTCCTTTTCTTATGTCATAGGTGGATGTATAGGCTTGAATGTCCTATTGCTGCTCCTCCATCTGCTGAAGCATACAAAGAGTAGAATTCCACCTTGTTACTACCTCTTGCTTCAGATGATGGCAGGGCAAATTCAAGAGTGTTTGCTGGTGCTCCAGTATTTAACATGCAGTTGCTGAATGTTGGAAATGTCCACAAAATTTTCGGGCCACCGACAGCATCTCCTGCATGACCCTGTCATTAAAAAAAAAATTCTGCACCACCAAATTAATTGTGTGAACCAAACATTGAACGTGCTGGAATTGGCCCAGATGTAAAGCTCTCACAATATTGGTGGCATTGTCAGATATCACAAATCCCAAATAGAGTCCAAGTGGGGTAAGCCATTGTGCAATGATTTCCCTGAGTTTTTCTAAGAGGTTCTCAGTGGTGTGCCTCTTACTGAAACCAGTGATACACAGCGTAGCCTGCCTCTGAATGAGTTGACATTTGTGATATGTTGCTGCTGCTGTTGGTGCTGCCGAAGGCAATATAGCTACTCAGTAGGCTGTCACAGTCATATAGTCTTTAGTTTGCCCTGTTCCACTTCTTCAGATATCCATGGTTAAGTGAACAGTGGGTACAACGGCATTTCTGAAGACACTAATAACACTTTTTTTAATGTCCTTGTACAGGCTTGGAATTGCTTGTCTACTGAAGTGTAATCTAGATGGGACTTGGTATCGGGGAAATATTAAGTCAATCAACTGTCTAAATCCCACTGCACTAATGGCGGATACTGGATGCACATCTAACACCAGCAGGACTTGTAGTTCCACATCTTTACTTTCCCACCAGAGGGAACACAATGTGTTATAAGATCAAAGGCTTATTAAACAAACACTTGGGGATATATTTAGTAAGAATCGTGTTTCTGCCAATTTGGTGGGAGCTTGATCTCGATTTTTATCGGACGTGTTTTTCTGCATCTTTTTGTAATCATTTTCGGGAATTTACTAAGCTGGTGAGTTGTCGTTTTTATGTATTTTTCGATGTCGATGTTATTCATATTTTTTTTACTCAATTGATGGCTGGATTAGTGTTTTTCAGCCGAAGATGTTTTTTTTTCCGGATTCGTAGTTTTCAATCATGGCAGTGTTTTTGTGTTTTGCAGCTGCATTTCCACTTGTACTTTCGTTTTTGTCACTCGAACGTGATTGGTTGTGTTTCAGATGTGGGAGTGTCTGTGCGGCACCATATAAATATGCCCCAAACCGTCCAAACCTCATGGGTTTAGTTAGTGGCAGGGATGGATTGGCCCACCAGGACACCATGACAGATTCCGATGTGCCGGTCCCATATCCCCCTCAGCCAGGACGATTCACACTCTGGCTGGGCTGGCTCACACTGCTTCCAGTACTTGTGGTTTATTGGAACACAATCCGGAAGTTAGGCTAGTGGGCACTTCCAGGTGCCGCTAGCCATGAAAAGTGGTGAAGCTGTTCTACCAACGGGGGACCTGGAGAAAGTTAATCAGCCCAGCAGCATCCTCTCTCTGGCCCCGGCCAAAGGTCTCTTCAACAAACCCAGTCCGGTAGCAGCAGCATAACGATGGTCGGAGCTGGGTTCACTACACCCGCTGCTACCCTAGCTCCCGCGCTCTCACTGAACTGGCCAGAGTGGCAAATGAGCACTGAAGGGGACCCGACAGAGAGGTTATTTTTAATGACATTATTTGCATTATCATGGGGTAAGGGTTAGGGCATCCCCGGTCACAGTGTCTGGTTTGGGTACTGGAAAGGAGCAGGATGTATCTTGTTCTCAGGATGCCAGCTGATCAGGCAGCATTCACAGCTAGCCCTGGGACAATCTCTAATGCAAAGTCCTTCAGGCAAATAGCTGCCCAATGCCTGTCCATGATGATGGGCCTATTTATGTAATGCGGTGGCTATGTATGTAATGCGGTGGCTACATATTTAATGCGGTGGCTACGTATGTAATGCAGTGACTACGTATGTAATGTGGTGGCTTTGTATGTAATGTGGTGCTATTTGTATAATGAGGTGCTACACATGTAATGTGGTGCTATTTGCATAATGCGGTGCTATATGTGTAGTGTGGTGCTATACATGTAATGTGGTGCTATTCGAGGTATGTGGTGCTATTTGTGTAATGAGGTGCTATACGTGTAGTGCGAGGCTATACATGCAATGCAGTGCTATACATGTAATGTGGTGATATTCGTGTAATGTGGTGCAATTCCTGTAATAATGTGGTTGTTATGTATGTAATCAGGGACAGATTGGCCAGTGGGACAGATTCCGCTGTGCTGGTTCCCTGTGCCTGTGTTGCTCCCTCCCTGTTGTGCTGTATGTTGTGTGTACTTCCCCTCCTTATACTTTGAAACATATTAGGTAAAAAAAAAGGGGTTTGTAGAATGAAAAATCAATAAAATCAGAAATAGACACTGAAAGTGGGCATATGAGTCCTTGTATATTCAGACGTACGGATGTACATCAGGGAAGGGCATTGTAACAGCATATGCATAAAGTCGCATGTAAACATTTACATAATGTAAAGAAAAGGAGGCTCCAACTGTGTCTATCTCAGAATCAGGACCTCTGAGGAGTGACCACACCCTCTTAACAGACTCCGCCCCCATTAGGGCTGCTTCCATAAATTTCCTGGGCTAGTGTTCGATTTCAATCCACCCCTGGTTAGTGGAGAGGTGAGAGGTTGTTTTGCGGAGTTGGTGAGTTGGTTTGTGGATTTGGTGAGGTTTAGTGAGTTCTGAGTGCTGTATTGTGTTTGAAAGTAGTCTTGTAATTCTTGTTGTGTTTTTTTGTTTGAGTTTGTCTTATTTTTCGTCCTTGTCAGATTTAATTTTAGTCTATTGTCAGTGTGTGTGTGTGTGTGTGTGTGTGTGTGTGTGTGGTGTGGTAGTGGAGGAATGTGTTATTTGTTTTTTTTTCTTAGTGTTATTTGATGTTTGTCTTTATTTTGTCAGACTCAACGGTGGGTGAGGTGGAGGAGGTCGTCTGTGAGGTGGAGGAGGTAAATGAGGTGGAGGGGTAAGTGAGAGGGAGGAGGTGAGTGAGGTGGAGGAGGTTAGTGAGAGGGAGGATGTGGGTGAGGTTGCTGCTGAGGCCTCTAGTGGCACTGACAGTGATGCAGCTCCACAGCCACGCACCACTACTAAGACTGGCCACAATGTGAAATTTAATTATGCAGAGAATGTGGCTTTGGTGCATGAGCTGATGAAATATCATTGTCAGCTGTTTGGGGGTGAGTCATCAATGGTCACATCACGCAAGAAGAGTGTCTTGTGGGGCAAAGTGGTTGCGGCTGTCAAAGGTGAGGGTGTTGTCAAGCGTACAGAGGACACGTGCCGCAAACGCTTTTATGATATAAAGTGGCGTGTGAAGGCAAAAATGGCCAAGGAGGTGAAGTCTGCTCGACAGACAGGTGGGGGACATCCCTTTATCGCCAAATATGTTGAGTACGAGGAGCCCATGAGGAGCCTAATTCCTCCTGAAGTTGTGGAGGCTACTTATGCTCTGGATTCGGATCGGTCCAGGCAGGATGGTGAGTTTTTTGTTTTATTATATTTCAACATTTCTAAGTGTGTTTGTCACTTTTCCAATCATGCCATCTTCTATTTACTGTATTTGTGTAAATTACTTTATGCATTTCTGTTTAGTAGTTGTTTTTTTTCAAACAGATTTGAATGTCCATATTTAATTTGTGTCTGGAAAAACATAATCACATTACTGTAGTTGTTTGTTTCTGTTGAATGGCTATGTTTTCATACTGTATACTTTTGTGTGGCTCATGAGGCAGAGGCACTTACTCTTGGCTTTTTAAAATTATCAGCAAATGTAAAATGTATGTTTTGTGTTGTAAATTTCCATACATTGTTGTTTTTGCGGATTGAGTGTGTTTGGGGTTTTTGTAAATTTCTTTTTTTTTTATATTTGGTGGTGAGGTTCACTTTGTTTGCCATGTGAGAAAAGTACTATTTTTGCTTTGTTTGAAGTCAATGTGTTATGCATTTTGTTTTTTAAAAAAATGTAGCAGTATATTTATATTTTTCTTTTTCTTGGGGGGATGGTGTAATAGTGTTTGTGGAATTTAACACATCATACTGTTTGGTTTCCGCCTACCTTAAATCTTTTACACTCCACATTCTTTAAAAACATGATTGTCATTTTTAGTGTTGAGTGTTCATGTATGTGTTTTTTGCGTGTTAATATTGGTGCTTCAAAATTATTGTGGCTTGTTCTTTCAGCTAAGCACATGGACCAATTATGAGTGAAATTTTCTATGTTTGGTTCCTGGACAAAGTACACACAATATACACTTAAATAACTGTGGCTGTTTTTTTAATTATAAAAATGTGTATTTACTTAAGAAATTAATAAAAGGTAATGATGCACAGAATTTGCTTAAACAATTTTTTCAACAAAAACATGCTTTTCATATCTTCACAGTGGCAAAAAAACAACAACAGGGCGCCATGCCCTCACTCAGGCACAAGATGATGATGATGATGATGATGATGATGATGATGATGTGACAATTTATGGACATAGTATGAGTACAAATGATTTGGCACAACATTAATTTTTTTGTTTGGTGTAGGACCATCCACACAACGGCTCATTTCAAGAAGGAAGCGTTCTGAGGATTCTTGCAGGCCAAGACATATGGGGCCTCATTCCGAGTTGATCACTCGCTAGCTATTTTTTGCAGAGCAGCGATCAGATAGTCGCCGCCTCTAGGGGAACGTATTTTCGCTTTTCAAGTGTGCAAAAGCTTTTGCAGCCGAGCAGGACGAAAAAGTTTTTTGCAGTTTCTGAGTAGCCCTGGCCTTACTCAGCCCTTGTGATCACTTCAGCCTGTCTGATCCTGGAATTGACATCAGACACCCGCCCTGCAAATGCCTGGACACGCCTGCATTTTCCCTACCACTCCCAGAAAATGGACAGTTGACATCCATAAACGCCTTCTTGCTGTCAATCTCCTTGCGATCAGCTGTGCAAATGGATTTGTCACTAGAAGCATTGCACAGCAACGATGCTGTCTATACCCGTATGAAGTGCGTGTGCATTGCGGTGCATATGCATGCGCAGTAGTAACCTGATCGCTGCGCTTTGAGAAACGGCAGCGAGCGATCAACTCGGAATGAGGGCCTTGGTCCACAAGAGACACAGGCTGGATGTGCATGCCAGACAACAGGAGTCACCACCACAACGACGCATATCAAATGTGTCATCAAGGCCACCATTCCAACTATTGGAGAGTCCGCTAACACAGGAACCACAATCCCCTCAGCTGCCTGGTGAGTAGAAAAAACAAAACATTAGGACACATACTTACACAGGGCACTTTACAAATAATTAGCCTGGTTGGAGACCACACAATAACATACGTACGGCTGAACAACAACAAAATGGCTAACAAATGTTATGGAGTTACAGCTCTACATTAAGTATATGTGTGTCCACTTCAGCCATAGAGTAGCATGTTAAGATAAAGATGCTGCAACAAAAACACAAGGGCAAGCTTCACAAGGATTAGGTCTATAAAAAATAGTGTGTGGTGATGTAGCAAGGAATTTCTTCTATCAAGATAGAAAAGGTTCGGGCGCTACAGGATGTTGCGTTTCTAAAGCTGCTGCTAAAAGTTGGGGTAGTCAAACCCAAAACACATACATAGAAACAAATAGGATAGCAGCGCTAATGGAATGAATGTAAAAACTGAAGGATTGAGTGAAAAAATTAATCACAATTTATTTATACATATAGTTAAAAATTCTTTAAAAACACATGGTCTGGCCATTCATATGATTAATTGCTCAATGAAACTACTGCCTATCTGGTGTAGTCCGTTCCTATTATAAAGGACTGGTATAGATTTTGGTGATGCAACACTGGAGATAAACCAAAGATGAAGTCCCACATGGGTTATTACCACAGTAAGCCGCTGGAGGTGTAGTCCCTTGAAATTATCCTTTTGTTGGATTCAACCCAAGCAAGGGTTTAGAGGGATCCTCACTGCAATGCAGTATCCTCCTGTTGTGGAAAGAGTAGATGGTAGACCAGAGGTTTTTAGTTCATCTCGGGTTCTTTGAGATAGTCGCACTCCAGTCCTGGTCCGTACACACCAAGGCATTTCAAGTTCCAAGAAATGATGGCCTGACAAGCCTCCTGACGCGTTTCACTGCAAGGCACTGCAGCTTTATCAAAGGTGGTCTATGTGTGTGCCCTGTCTGGGTATTTATACCCTCCATGATTGATAGCAGGTCAACAGCTGTTCACTCAATCCTTCTATTAACTTAAAATAATTCATAAAACAATTAACCTAACTCTTCCATTGGTCATATCAATTCCTAAGACAGACTCAGTGCTTTGAATTTAGTATTCTAACTAATTAAAAGCTTAAAACACTTCTTTTACCTCGTTTGTGATCATTACACATTTAAACTACTTCCGGGTTAGGAAGGACATATGAATACATAATATTGAGTATACTACTAATATTTAATCCAGAGGACTGAAGGGACAAAGGCTTATACATATAGATAAAAATATTCTCTATCTTGTAGAGGATTTGATACCGTAAATAGCTAATATAGTTATCTGGCATTTCTATTCTTCCGGAAGGACGATACGTCACTTACGGGAGCAGGAAGTTAAGTAATGATACTCCTCGGTAGGCCGCACGCTTGTTCTGTTGCTTAGCAACCAAGCCGGAACTTCTTTCATATTATCGCGTCTCTCCGGTCACGTGATTCTTTCGTCACGTGACCGGATGACGCTACGCACAGCTTTGTACGTGTCTCTCGTTTTTATTGTGATTTCAGTTGTCTTGGCAACCTGCTATCACCAGCCCCATAGCTGCACACATACTGTGTTTTCTAATCACAGAGACATACACAAAGCCCTTCCGTTTTGTTGATGTTATTCCATTATAGTGATGGTAAATCTAATAACGGGACAACGGAAAAAAAACAAAAAAACATTATATTCTTGAGTTACGTTAATCTATTAACAGGACAGGGGACAGCGGAGAAAAAGACATTATGTTCTTGAGTTTTTAATATTAACACACAGTGAATTCTATCTTATTGGTTGATCATATTATCTGATTACATAGTTATTAGAGAACCAGAAAGGGAAGACTGGGTAGGATTATAAAGAACCTTAATGGTTAATAATTCAAATAGTCCTTGAGGACATATATTACTTCTATCGTCTAGCAGGACAGATGTTATATTGGGATTGGCAGATAGAGAACTAAGGGAACACATCTCTAGGTTTAGCAAAAATCTCTAGCCATAACTTGATACATATAGGTAATATAATTTGCCATCAGGGGACTAGATCACCATGTTTAATTCCACTGACTCATTAAGACCCTCTGGATATATACTATTCATTTGATACATCCAGAAGACCTCCTGTCTACATAGTTTTTTGAATCTATCTCCCCCACGTATCGTTTTGGGTATAGATTCGAGGCCTATTATTTGTAGACATGCAGGATCCCCCCTGTGGGCCTCAGCATAGTGTTTCGAGACACTGTGGGTATGAATACGTTTCACAATATTCCTCCTATGTTCGAGGAATCTTACTTTTAGAGTCCTGGTGGTACGTCCCACGTATTTTTTATTACAGCCACATACTAACATATAGATGACATACGTTGTGTCGCAATTAATAAAACTCTTTATTTCCAATGATCTATCTGTCTTATCTATATTGATTCTTTTTATCCGATTTTGTATATAATTGCATGTTGTGCATTTATTTTTACCGCATCAATAACACCCCTTAATTTTATCTTGATGTTTTCCTAACCAATCGTTATTAATCTCTCCCTCATCTTTAGATTCTTTAATAGATTTTAAATGGCTAGGTGCCAATATATTTCTAAGGGATTTATTTCTACGGAAAATGAATCTGGGTTTAGATGTTAATATTGGACAGAGTAATGGATCTTGTTTGAGAATACCATAATTTTTAGAAACGATTTCCCTAATTTCTGCGTGACAATTATTGAAAGTAGAGATAACCGCCACTACCTCTTTTTTCTCTGTATCTATTTCCTTCTTTTGTTTTGGTATTAACAAAGTTTCTCTTTTTCTGTTTCTAACTTCTTCCAGAGCTGAATTTATAAGGGTTATGGGGTATCCCCTATTCTGAAAAGCACTACACATGGTTTTAGCCTGGTCATCAAAAGAGGAAAGATCAGAGCAGTTCCTTCTAAGTCTCAACAGCTGACTTTTAGGAATGCTTTTTTTCCACGGTGTGTAGTGACCGCTTTTGAAATGCAAATATGCATCTGTTCCTACCTCTTTCATAAAATTAGTTGTACATATTTTGTTACCCCTGACCTCCAAGGAGACATCCAAAAAGTTCATCTTAAATGGGTGAAGAGTATGAGTGAAAGATAAATTAAATAGATTAGAATTTAAGTGGGTGATAAAAGATAAAACTGATGTGTCATCTCCATCCATGTGTGGTGATGTAGTTAGATGTAGTGTGGAGATCCTGCATACCCATACAAAAAAATGTGCTTGCAAACCTAATTTAATACACGTTTAAACAAGCCACAAACAGTGTTTGGACAGTATGTTGTGTATTTCTGAGATGGATTCTGCTTAATATTACATTCGAAAGCAACATATCTAATATAGTAGAGAGGCATGGCCTTAATGTAACTGGAGTATTGATGTTGTTGGCAACAGCCTCATTTTGACTCAGCTTTAACATGTCTTGTCTCATAATTTTTTGAAACACATATTAAACCAATATATGTCTACATAAACTCAAATGTTCTTGCATCATAGCCCATACAGATGACGACAACATTCCCCCGGACCCCCAGCATGGCACACAAATGGAGGAAAGCTTTGTATTACATCTCCAGCCAATCGACCAAACAATACCTACAACACCACCTGTGAGTACGCCTCCAACAGAAACAACACCTTCACCACAATCAGTCCACCATCACTATAAGTGCAACACAGGATCAGGTTTTTTTGGAGTACTTGGTCAACCCAGCAGGCAAATAACCTGGATTGTCTGCATAGGCAGACCCAATTTCTAGCTAGTCTGCCAAATAATCTTCCCCGAATTAGTCGAAGCTATAAGAGAACTCAATGCTACACTGAGTAACCTGAGCCAAAATCTCAGTTCCCAACAAGCATTACAACAAAGATACAGCTCAGGAACCACAACTCCTATCATTTCCCCAGTTGCCTCCCCACCAAGGCGATCCAGTGGTACACGACACACGTCACTGGGAAAGGCACATCAGCCTCCAAAGTGGCTCCCAAAAAGTAGCCTTCAGGTGTTGGTGTTCATTCTATTTTGGTGAAAAAAACAGGGTCAGTTTAAGTGTATGAAGGACACTGAAAATGTTAATTTTGGATCATTAATCACTCCCATAATGTAATTTCTTCAAATTACTAATCACTCTCAGTATTACATTACCATTATGACACTTCTTTAAAATAACAATCAGTCTCAGTATTCCTTGGTCAGTATCCATATTCTTCACAATAACAATCAGAATCAGTATTCCTTGGTCAGTATCCATATTCTTCACAATAACAATCAGAATCAGTATTCCTTGGTCAGTATCCATATTCTTCACAATAACAATCAGAATCAGTATACCTTGGTCAGTAGCCAGATTATTTCTAATAACAATCATAATTAGTATTCCTTGGTCAGTAGCCAGATTATTTCTAATAACAATCATAATCAGTAATACCTGAGCATTATGTCATTTAATTTCTAAAACAATCTATCACATTATTATCAGGACATCTATTTGCATTATGACAATGTCATTAGTAATTCTGTTAAATGTGCCTTTATTTGTATTTGATACAATGGTTTTATGTAGAGGTGTGATTAGGCCATGTTTTTTTCACAATTCCAATGCCATGTATCCACATTATGAACATGTGAATTGTAACCATTATGTTGTTTCACAAAAACATTACACAGTTTCTTACAAACTACACAAACTAAGGTCTTAGTTAATGGCTCGTATTTGTACTCTGTGGTTTGGGCACACAATCATGCGGCCTTAAGGGACCCATACACTAGAACGATTTTGCTCAATTTCAGCTCAATTCGGTCATTCGGGCCAATATATAGGGGAAAATCGTGCATTTTTGCTGTGTATCCAATCCAATCGGATGCGCGGCCCCGTGACCCCGTGGTCAACTCCTCTAGGTCATTGGTGCTGCACTCATTATATGTCGTGATCAAATGGAATTGTATGGAATTGAACCGAAAAAAGTGTGTTTTTGTGCTCACGATATATATCACATGCTATCTATAGTAGGAAGTTTGACTGGCATTCTCAGGACACTCCCATCAGCGGCGGCAGCAGCATCAGCAGCACAGCACGCGATGATGTAGCAGAAGAAACAGATCCAAACAAATCAGATATATAAGAGAGCCCAAGTAGGTATTTCCAGTTGATCACACTGACCACCAATGTATTCACACTGACCACCAATGTAATCACATTGACTACCAATGTATTCACACTGACCACCAATGTAATCACACTGGCCACCAATGTATTAACACTGGCCCAAAGTCATTTTAAAACCTCCTTATGGCCATGTGTTTTCTACGCCACTGTACCGCCACGCTGTACCATGTGTTTCAGGAGCCCCAAAGTAATTTAACCCCCCTTATGGCCATGTGTTTTCCCCGCCACTGTACCGCCATGCTGCACCATGTGTTTCAGGGGCATCAAAGTCATTTAACCCCACTTATGGCCATGTGTTTTCCCCGCCACTGTACCGCCATGCTGCACCATGTGTTTCAGGGGCATCAAAATAATTTAACCCCCCTTATGGCCATGTGTTTTCCCCGCCACTGTACCGCCATGCTGCACCATGTGTTTCAGGGGCATCAAAGTCATTTAACCCCCCTTATGGCCATGTGTTTTCCCCGCCACTGTACCGCCATGATGCACCATGTGTTTCAGGGACTCCAAAGTCATTTAACCCCCTTATGGCCATGTATTTTCTCCGCCACAGTACCGCCACGCTGTACCATGTGTTTCAGGGGCCCCAAAGTCATTTAACCCCCCTTATGGCCATGTGTTTTCCCTGCCACTGTACCGCCATGATGCACCATATGTTTCAGGGGCCCCAAAGTCCTTTAACCCCCCCTTATAGCCATGTGTTTTCCCTGCCACTGTACCGCCATGCTGCACCATGTGTTTCACGGACCCCAAAGTCATTTAACCCCCCTTATGGCCGTGTATTTTCCCCGTCACAGTACCGCCACGCTGCACCATGTGTTTCAGGGGCCCAAAAGTAATTTAACCCCCCTTATGGCAATGTGTTTTCCCCGCCACTGTACCACCATGCTGCACCATGTGTTTCAGGGGCCCAAAAGTCATTTAACCACTCTAATTGACCATTAGCACAATTGTTGTTTGTGTAATGAGGAAAGTATTTACTAAAAACAAAAACTTTTTATTAAAAACATTTTATTTCAAATTAAACACCATGTAAACCAAAAAAAACATTTAACCATATAAACATGTAACCATATAACCACATTAACATTTAACCATAAAAAACATTTAACCATATACCTTAAATAAAACCATTTGCAAAACTCTAATATGTACCCCACTTTTTTTACATTACAGATATGTCTACCGATTCTGACATTGATATTATTACCGGCGTTTTGGAGATGTACCACAGCCACGAATGTTTGTCGACAGTAAAGGCCAAGGGCTATTCGGATAAAGTCCGCTGGAATGCAGCATTGGATGAGTTAGTGGTGTACTGCAGGCCCTTTGTGTCCAGTGCTGACAAACAATGGGTGAAAAAAAGTTACAAAACCTGCACACGGCGTTCCTTAAGGAACATAAAAAAATACAAGATTCAAAAAAGTCTGGAGCAGTTCAGCCCATGTACACAAAACAACGCTGTGGTACTACAGCATGCTCAAGTTCGTCCTGGATCAGGAGCATACCCGGACGGGTTTCACCTCCCTCCCTCGGACTGCCACACCAGAGACACCAGAGCTTGAAGACTTTGACCCACCTCTGACGGCATCTGTAAGTATATTTAAAAAAAAAGTATTTCAGTTTAGCAAAGTTTCACCAACAGTCCAACACATGACACTAATTAAATGTGATCCTCATGCCAATCGACTGCACCCACCCCATTAAAATAGGCCAGGTACTCGTCCCTGACCTGTTTTGCCCATAGATTTGCCCTTGAATGGAGTGGAGGTGGTTCCACAGAGGGAAACAAACGGTGAAGTATCCTCTGGGTGTTCTGGGTCTGGGTCTCCTGGCATTTCTCTGGGCTGTGTCCTATGCTGGGTGGTTTTGCTGCACAAATAGTTATGCAGGACACAGCACGCAGTCATCACCCAATCAGTCTTCTCCACCTGCAAATTGATAGCTGTTAGGAATATGCGGAAGTGATCTAGACAGTATCCCAGAAGTGTTCTCTACAATTCATCGTGCATGGGATAGCCTAAGATTGTAGATGCGCTTCTCCCTTGTCAGGTGCCTTTGGGGGTACGGCTTCATAATGTTCTTGTGGAGTGCGAATGCCTCATCAGCCACGAAAACAAAATTGAGGCCATGTTGGGTTTGGTCCCTAGATGGCAACTTGAGGGTCTTTGTGGTGAGCCGCTCGTAGAAGGTGAAATTCTCCAGCGAGCCACCGTCTGATGCATGACCATTTTTGCCAATGTCAATAAAGAAGAATTCATAGTTGGCATTCACCACTGCCATCAACATGATGCTGAAATACCCTTTATAATTAAAATAAAGGGAGCCACTGTTTGCAGGAGGCTTGATGCGGATGTGCTTGCCATCTATCACTCCACAACAGTTCGGGAAATGCCAGGTGGTGGTAAACTCCCCTGCCACAGCTTGCCATTCATATGTACTTGCAGGGAGCTATAGTAAAAGAGATACAAATATTAGAAAACATGTATTTTAATTTAATTTTTTGTTTCTAACCACTACAGAATACAAGTGTGGAGATTCCCCTCACACCAGACCTGAGCATCAGCTTGGAGATGGAGGATTCCCAGCCCCAGATTCTGACCACAGAAACACCTGACACCTCAGACACATCAGCAGCCCCCCCCCCCCATCCCTTCATGGGAGAGAGCTCAAAAGAAATAACACACTGGCCAGGAGGGTGAAGATCTGATCTTTGAAGAGATCAAGTCCAGACTTTCCCGCCCCCCCCCCCCCGACCACTTATCTAATATCTGTGTATTTACAGCATCATCGATGAGAAAACTACCCCCCGACCAGACGGAGCAGATTGAGAGGTTTCGTCTAAAAATCATAAACAAAGTATGAAAGTCTCAACTGCATGATGATGTGGTCCTATTTGACTGCAGTCTTCTCTCTCTACCAACCCCCCAAACCCAGCGTATTCCACCCACCCAACCACCTCACAATCCACCCACCCAAACACAGCCTACTCCACCAGCCACCTGCTCCGGCCATATACTCGGCTATGCTAGAGGCAGAGGAGGACATGTCCCTGTTTGAGGATTTGTAGAGTTCTTAAAATTCCCCATAAATATGGGGCGGTATAGGCTATATGATGTTCTGGGCCCAGATTTTTTGGGGTGGATACACGCATGCTGTTGGTGCATGAGAATGGGGCTGGGACCATTCCTTGTGCACTTAACAGCATGTGTGTATTCTCCCTATCAAATCTGGGTCCAAAACACCATTTATCCCTCCATCTTAGGAGTTTTTTTACTGCTCTATATTTATTGGGAATTTACATTTTACAAAACAGTTATTTATTCATTTTAATGCTTTCAATATGTATATTTATGTTTAAAAAAATGCAATTTCATGCCATGTTGGCAAATATATGCATATAGTTCGATTCTATGTGCCATGTTGGCAAATCAATGGAGAGCTTTTGCACAGTTTCCAAGAGGGAAAAATAACCTTTTTTCTATAAACAGTTTAAGTAACTAAACAGGTGTGGTGTCTTTTCTTTACCTTTAAATACTGGTCCTGCAGTACCTTCACAATGGCCTTGCAGGTGTCAGGGATTATCTGGACCAAAGCCTGGGGTGAGATGAGGGTCCCGTACTTCAGGTCCTCCAATGACCGCCCTGTAGCCAGGAACCTCAGCATAGCAGTCAGCCTCTCCTCAGCAGGGATGGCCCTCCGCATCTTGGTGTGCTACCTCTCGATGTAGGTAGTCACAAGGCCCAGCAACTCCTGGAAGGTAGCATCATCCATTTGCAGGTAGTTGCGATAATCTTCAGGGTTATCATCCTTAATCTCGGTCAGGAGCGACATGTGAGAGAGAGTCCCTCTCTTCAGCAGTCATTTCTTGCTCCAAACCCTCTTTTATTTCAGATCCCTGTCATGTTTCAGCTTCAAATAGCCATAGGCTAACAGAAGTTGATACCTATCAGAATCCATTTCAAAATAGGGTATAGCACTTTTGTTGAAACAAGCCAAACAAAGCAAAGCACACTAGCAATGTGGAATGCTTGGAAGGTATAAACTAGCCTCACTAATCACAGAGCAGTGGTGTGTACATGGGTAAAATGGCTGCTGCTATTTATATGCCTTTTTGGCCCACCCTCCTAGCAGCAATCCAGCAAATCACATATTGTAATAGATGCAGTGTCCACAGGCATATTGGCTGCTGCTAGTTAATTTGCCTTTGGGCCAGCCTCCCTAGCACCCTAATCCAGTCCATCAGATGTATCTGATGGTACCTGTGAATGCATGCTATACATCCCATGCGATGTGTAGGCGCTTGACATATCGTATACGATGTATAGCATGCTCTAAAAAGTCAAATTGTACCAAATCGTTTGGTATCGTATGTAAACACTCTCGGGAGAGTTCAAGGGAAATCGCCCGACTTCAGCCTCTAGACATAACGTTCTAGTGTATGGGGCTATTTAAACAATCAAAACAGCACAATACATTTTTGTTGAAAAAAACACATGCTTGTCTACCTGAAAAACCCATGAGCACCACACATAATATTATGTTTACACATATCAAAACAATATATTACACATGCATCAATTGTATGTCAGTAATGCATTGTTCATATATATATATATATATATATATATATATTTCTTAAAACCATAAAAAATACATAACAGAGTTAGACACATATACTTACCTTAAAAATGATGCAGGATTAGTTCTTGCCTTACCTGCCTCCCTACAGCTGTACTCCAAGTGTTGCCAGAAGTATCTAACTCCTCTACTTGCTGACTGTTTTCTTCATCCTCCTCATCATCATCAACTTGTGGCAGATGTTGCAAACACATGTTATGAAGAAAACAGCAGTAGAACACAATCCTAGTCACCTTTAAGGTACTATACAACAAAAGGCCAGCAGACTTATCAAGACACCGAAACCTAGATTTCAGAACCCCAAAACATCTTTCTATCACATTCTGAGTGACTTTATGTGCATGATTGTAATTGTGTTCAGCAGGGGAATCAGGATGGGACAATGGAGTCAGAAGCCAAGAGAAAAAGCCATATCCCTATCACCTGAAAGATATATATAGTATATACTGTAAAGTAGGTATACAGCAACACATTGCTGACATAGTGGGCATTTAGAAAATATATACATTTATACACATATCTAGTTACCTACCCAGCAGCCATCCATCTGGCATTTGTCCAGCTTCAAATTTGTCAAAGAGTGATGATTGACTGAGGATGAAGGAGTAATGGCAGCCACCAGGGTAACCAGCAATAACACTCATTATATTTAGTTTTGCATCACAAACCACCTGGACATTAGTAGAGTGGTCCAGATGATGATTAGTATAAATATACTGCCTGCCCCTAGGTGGTCTCAGCTTAATGTGTGTGTAATATATGGCACCTAGCACATTGGTCATGCCAGCAAGACCATAGAAAGCTACCCTGACTGCATGCCACTGAGACGCCTGGGTAGGGAAGAAGATAGAGGCATCTATGTGGGGTTGCAATGCATCCAACACCTGTGTGTACATTTGAACAAATGAGGTGAGTGAGATGAGTACAACTAACAACAACACTGTGTAGATGAGTATGTATGGTATACATCACCTGGTTTAAGTATTTGGAAAAGGTGGGCTGTGAAATCCCAATGACATTGCCACACACAGCCTGAAAGCTGCCAGTAGCCAGAAAGTGCAACACAGCCAGGAGTTTGTGCAGGTCTGAGACAGAAAGAGAGCGTGCTGTTTCAGGGTCTAGGTCCAGTTTGACAAGGTCATACGGACAGAAAATGTTGTTTCTATTTAGTCAGTACATCTGTGTGACTGGTCATCGGCCAATGCGTTTAAGTTTAAACACCCCCCTACAAAAATGAGGCCTGCGCAGCCTCCGCGGCACCAGTACAATCTGCTGACCATGTTCAGTTTTATGGCCCTGGTTTCTTCCAGACTGATGGAGCAGTCTCAGGAATCCCACAGCACACAATACATCACTGCAACACAGCCCATCAGCCATTTCAGAGTGAGGATTGTGAATAATGGCCCTCATTCTGAGTTGATCGCACGTAGAAACTTTTTGCTGCTCGTGCGATCAACTTGATGCCGCCTATGGGGGAGTGTATTTTAGCATAGCAGGGCTGTGATCACTTGTGCAGCCCTGCTATGCTAAAAAAGTGTCCTGCAAAACTAGACCAGGGTCAGACTTACCTTGTGTGATGGATCCAGCAATGAAGGTCCCGGGATTGACGTCAGACATCCGCCCTTCAAATGCCTGGACATGCCTGTATTCGGATCTCCATACCCGGAAAACGGTGAGTATCCACCCCAGAATGCCTCCCCGCTGTCAATCTTCTTGCGATCGTGCTAGTGATCACTTTTTTCTCTCTTCTGGTCATTGCCACCACTGAATGCGAATGGGTCGGAATGATCCCCAATGTGCTTACACCCCTTTTAAAGGCTCCAAATTTCTGGTGTGATTATTGGTGAAGTTGAAAAACATGTAAACACGGCAGCTAAAAGCATGTGTATTTTTTTCCAGCAGTTTTTTATGATTCACAATTTTTCACGGTCGCAATTGCCCTTTCACGGACGGCATTACAAATATGAAAGCTTGGTAAATTACTGTGTTCTATACATAAACAGCTGCGTTTGACTGATGGTCTATTCATTCGTATTTGTGAACTCTGGCGGGAACAACCATACGAATAGCCCAAACACTGCCGAGATTTGTGTATAGTAAATTCCCAAGATCACACTTAGAAGAATAAAATTGGGACCTTAGTAAATATACCCCTTGGTTTGCATTACCTGCCCACCCAACTCTTCAACCCCCGGTGAGCAGATATATTCCATATTCCACTTGAATATGAGAGATGGGTAAAATAACCACAGTTATTTACCTGCACCAGTGCGGATCCTTGGACATGAACTTGAATCTTCCTCCAGTAGGGCTGAATTGCACAATGTCCAGGAAATACTAAAAGGAATGATGCTCTGGTCTGCATAAACAGAATGCCAATTGATTATAATTGGAGCAGATTGAACATTTATGTATATTTCATGTAATCTTAAACTTATGCACTATATCATTGCCACACATCTTGCTATGATGATGTCAGTATGTCCCCAATGTCCCTCCTCAGAGGTGCATGGCAAAACTTCTCTGCTCAGCTCCAAACTGCAACTTCCCAGCAAGTTCTTTTCACCACATCTCTTGCTGAGGACAGGGCCGAAACTAGGATTTTTGTCACCTGGGGCAAGGCGTGTTCAACTACATGCTCCTCTGTGTGTCCCCATACATTGCACTATATCATAACACTTCATCAATGCACTCAGGGGTTAAAGTGAGCCGGAACGCGGCGGAACTGCATTCCGTCAGTTCCACTTGGAGACGGAACGCAGTTCCGCATCCTCTGGCTCGCCTCACCCCATATTGTGTCCCCGTCGCCGCAGCAGGGAGATGACGGGCGCCCGCTGAGATTGTGTTACCAGCGGTCGCCCGTACTGAGCTCGGCTTCCGGCTCTGTCAGTGCGCGCTATGGGAGAGACGTCCTGACGTCTCTCCCATAGTGCCGAGGAGTGGACGCCCAGAGAGGACTGCAGCGGCCGGACTCGGAGCGGGGCTTGGTAAGTATGGTGATTTGTGTTGTTTTTTTTTAAATTTGTGTAGCGGCGCATCTACTGGGGGGCCAAAATACTGGGGGTGGGGGCATTACTACTGGGGGGGAAACTACTGAGGGGCATCTACTGGGGACAAACAACTGGGGGGGCATTACTACGAGGGCAAACTACTGAGGGCATTACATCTGGGGGGCATCTACTGAGGGTAAACTACTGGGGGGCAAACTACCGAGGGGCATCTACTGGGGGGCAAACTACTGGGGCATTACTACTGGGGGGCATCTACTGGGGGACATTACTACTGGGGGAAAACTACAGGAGGGCATTACTACTAGGGGGCAAACTACTGAGGGGCATCTACTGGGGGCAAACTACTGGGGGCATTACTACTGGGGGGCATCTATGGGGGGACATTACTACTGGGGGCAAACTACAAGGGGGCAAGCTACTGGGGGCAAACTACAGGAGGGCATTACTACTGGGGGGCAAACTACTGAGAGGCATTTACTGGAGGCAAACTAATGGGGGGCATTACAACTGGGGGCAAACTACCGGGGGACATTATTACTACGTACAAACTACTGGGGTGCATCTGCTGGGGGCAAACTACAATGGGCAAACTACTGGGGGCAAGCTACTGGGGGCAAACTACAAGGGGGATAACTACTGGGGGCAAACTATAGGAGGGCATTACAACTGGGGGCATAACTACAGGGCATTACTACTGGGGGCGTAACTACAGGGGCTAAACTACTGGGGGCATTACTACTTGGAGGCATTACTACTGGGGGATAAACTACAAGGGGGCATAACTACAGGGGCTAAACGACTGGGGGCATTACTTCAGGCAACATTACTAGGGGGGGCAATATTACACAAGGGCATTACCATTAAGGACATTACTACTGGGGGCACTACTAATGAGGGCATTGTAAAGGGGGCACTTCATAAGGGGTATCACTTCTGGGGACATAAGGGGCACTGCTATTGCAAGCATTGCATAAGGGGCACCACTACTATGGGTTCTATATAAGGGGCACTACCACTGTGGGCATTGTATAAGAGGCGCTACTGCTGTGGGCATTATGTGTATTATGGGGTGCTACTACTGTGGGCATTATTACTATTGTGTAACATGCCCCTTTTTTGAGACCACGCCCCTTTTTTTGCGGTGCGCACCTACAACGCACGCAATATCTTTGTTACATTGGTGCCGTGGGGAGGGGGGTGAGTTCCACCACCTCTCTAGGACCACTTTAAGCACTGAATGTACTACATTCCCCTATCCACTGCACTACATCACTATGTATACTACATCCCCTACACGCTGAACTACATCACTACACTACATGCCCCTATGCACTGCACTACATACACTATATGCCACATTACATCACTACGCTATGTACCCTTAAATGCTACACCATATAATTGCACTACATGCCCCTATATACTGCAATACATTACTACACTACATACCCTATATGGTACACTACATCACTGCACTACACCACCCTATAAGCTACACCAAATCCCCCCATCTGGGAGGCTAAGCGGAGGTTGATACTGCTAAATGGGAGCACAGTGCACTTCTATAGCTTGTACGGTGCACCGCATGCTAGTCGCATCACTGCATGGTAAAGAAGAGAGTTTAAGACAGTAGCCGACGTAGGAGAGATCCCAGGTACTGGAGCTCACCCGCACAGCGTCGGGAGCCAGCTGCGGGCAGACAGGTGGGTCAGATACATTGCCCTGGGAGCTGTCTCACTGAAGCAGCACAGCACTGCCAGTTAAAAAACAAACAAAAAACCTCTACTCCTATGTGTCTCCTTTGCGCCCACTTAAATCCTGCACCCAGGGCGCATGCCCCCTTAGCATCTCCCCCCAGTTACGGCCCTGCTGAGGAATTTCTCTAGACTGTCAGATCTCTCTCTGACCAGATCACCAATTTGGTGTCCTTCCTCATCCTTGCAGTCTCCAGTCCAAAACACAGGTGACCAGAGCCACACCACCTTTTAAAGAAGCCTTTCTAGGAAATGTTTCTCTCCCTGTTCTAGTAGAAAAGCATCTCCAGGGATTACATGTACATAATTTTTAAAATTTTTAAATAAGTATTATTTTTCTTGTGCTACTACTATTGCTTTTTCATGTAGCTTCCCTTATGAGGAATTGTACTACAGAAATACCCCCCCCCCCTCTTGTTCAGGGGAATCCCAGTGGCACAGTGGTTATCATCACTACCACACAGTGCTGAAGCTATTTACTCCATCAAGTCTCAATGGCCACATATTTTCAAATACAATGGTGGAAATTTACTAAGCTCCCGAATCCATGCAGTGTTGGGGCTATTCGTATTGAGATACACAGCCATCATCAAAAATATGAATCAATAGACCATTGGTCAAACACGGCTGTTATTTTATACAACACGGGAATTTACTAAGAATTTGTATTCTCGATCACTGCCGACAATAGCCAAACACTGCTGGGAAAGCATAGAATTCGTACAGAAATGGAGCTTTCAAAAAGACCTGATTTTTGCTGGTGTGTATTGATAGTCATACATGGACCAGTGAGATCCATGCATGCTTCTTCATGCAAATGTGTGTGAATGAGTTAATAATAATAACAAAAATTGCGTGGGGTACCCCCTCCTAAGCATAACCAGCTACAGGCTCTTTGAGATGGTCCTGGTTGTTTAAATACTGGGAAAAAATTGCATAGGGTTTCCCATATTTATACAACCAGCACCAGGCTCTTGATCCAGTCCTGGTTCTAAAAAGATGGGGGGACAAAAGATGTAGGGGTCCCCCTTATTTTTTAAACCAGCACCGGGCTCCACTAGACAGGGAGATAATGCCACAACCGGGGGACACAGTTATGCGGCTGTGGCATTACCCCCCAACTAGTCACCTTGGCCGGGGTTCCCTGGTCACCCAAGGGCCAGGGGTGAAGCCCAAGGCTGCCCCCCCCGTCCCTGGGCGGTGGATAGAGGGCTGATAGCCTTTAAAACATTTTAAAAATAGAATATTGAGAACCACAAGTACCAGCATACAGGGAAATAATGGGCCTGCTGGTACCTGTAGTTCCACATCAAAAGAAATTAAAAAAAACAGGACACACACACCGTGCAAGTATAAGTTTAATACACAACCATGCACACTTACACATTCACACATACTTACCTATTGTCCCACAGATGGGGGACAGTCTCAACCTTTACCCCTAGCCCTTGGGTGCCTGGAGGGGGAACCCCTTGATTTAAGGGGTCACTACTCCCCCAGGGACCCACGGGCAGGGGTGACTTGTTGGGGGGGGGGGTAATGCCATGGTCGCAGGGTCCTACATAAATGTGTCCCCCGGCTGTGGCATTATCTCCCTGTCTAGTGGAGCCCAGTGCTGGTTTCAAAAATACGAGGGACCGCTACGTCTATTGTCCCTGGTATTTTTGGAACCAGGACTGGACCAACAGCCCGGTACTGGTTGTATAAATACGGGTAACCCTACGCAACATTTTCCCGGTATTTAAACAACCAGGACTGGCTCAAAGAGCCCGAGGCTGGTTATGCTTAGGAGGAGGGACCCCAAGCTTTTTTGTTTTACTTTTAACTATTTCAATACTGTACACAATGAAGCCCTGCATGGATCTCACTGATCCGTCCGGACAACATTGTGTTAAATCCGGCAGTGTTTTACTATTCTCTCCCGTAAAACACTGCTGGCAATATGAATGACACCGACTGTGAATTCGAATTGAAAAAACACGGTAGTTTAGTAAATTATCGTGTTTATTCTCAAAAAGTTGCAAACTCACACTGCCGATGTCAGCCGAGATTGATCTCGGCTGACATAGGCAAAAACACAAATTTTAGTAAATATACCCTATTGCCTTTTAAGTGGTAGCAGGAATCTATCTGGTTTTGTTTGAGACTTAAATGTCTCTAAATATTCACAGCGCATGACCTTCATTATCAATGCACTGCAGTTTGGCCATTTTTAGCATGAGTATTTACATTTACAGTACCTGTATTATATGAAGCTAGACATACTGGGGGTCATTCCGAGTTGATCACACGCTGACGATTTTCGCTGCACTGCGATCAGGTCTCTACTGCGCATGCGTATGCACCGTAATGCGCACGCACGTCGTACGGGTACAATACGGATCGTTGCCGAGCTATGGATTGTATAAAGAATGCATACGCACAGCCGATCACGAGATTAACAAAAAGAGGGCGTTTATGGGTGGCAACTGACCATTTTCTGGGAGTGGTATGGAAAATGCAGGCGTGTCTGGGCGTTTGGAGGGTGGGTGTGTGACGTCAATTCCGGCACCAAAAAGACTGAAGTGATCGCAAGGGCTGAGTAGGTTCAGACCTACTCTAAAACTGCACAAAATGTTTTTGCAGAGCTCGGCTGCACAGGCGTTCGCACACTTGCAAAGCGAAAATACACTACCCCGTGGGCGGCGACTATGCGTTTGCACGGCTGCTAAAAACAGCTAACGTGCGATCAACTTGGAATGACCCCCACTGTACCTTTCTGTAAAATGGGATATTTTCTTTATACAGTACTTTTATCCATTGAGTATTACACATTTGCCTCTGGTTTGTCCTCCATGGTTTTTGCTATTATAGTTTTTTTATTTAAGCAGCTCTGTGCAGAGAGTATATGTCATTAATTTTATCCCACTCTCTGACTATAAGGGGATTTGTAGTACAGAAAGCTCTTCACTGTCAACTAACCACCACATTATTTTGGGTCACCTCAGTGGAATTGTAGTTAGCTCTGATGCCAAAAAGCACTAAGGTAATTTATTTTTCAGCTCTCTTTAAACATATATTTTTAAGAACTTTGCCTTCTATGCAACTGGGAGCTTACAATGTGATAGTGGAGCATTTTCTATTTATGGCACAAGACCTTTATTAAAGCACTGAGACTGTGAATTGATCAACATTTAATTAGTATATATTTTCATACAAATCACCTGCTAGACAAATTGGAGCAGCAATCTAAATTTTTTTGTGTTTGACAAATCTGTTAGTGTTGCGCCATTGTTGTTTGTAATTTGGGTGGTTTCCCGCCCCACTTATAATATATTAAAAACAATAGTTGTTTAATTTTGCTTCACCCAGTTTATGCATGTCTCAGGCCCAATAAGACACATTAAGCCTTCCATTTTTCTGTAATTTTAACATAAAAACTACATTTGACTACAGATAAGAAACACTTGGCCCAACTATTCTGCCCCTTTTTTAATCTTATGGTGACCCCAAACTCTATTTGATCCATTGTTCTTTCTAAGGATATCCTAATGTCTATCCCAAGAATGCTTAAATTGCTCTACTGTTTTAGCCTCTACCACTTCTGACAGGAGGCTATTCCACTTGTCCACTACCCTTTCTGTGAAGTAATTTTTCCTCAAATTTCCCCTGAATCTACGTCCCTCCAGTTTCAGTGCATGTGCCCGTGTTCTAATACTTCTCTTCCTTTAAAGAATGTCTCCATTCAGTACCTTGTTAAAACCCTTGCTATATTTGAAGATTTCTATCATGTTCCCCCTTTTCTTCTCTGCTCCAAACTATTTTGCCCCTGCATCAATGATATCATATCTCTGCTATCCCTACAAAAGCATTGATGATCTGGTTTGGTATTTCCCACAGTGGATTAGCTTCTGCCATACTATGCACAGTTGCACACCTGATATTTTTTCTGGTCTCATCTTCCATTGGTTTGAATGCAGATGCATAGTCACTATGTTATTTATTGTCAGCTTGTGTGCTTCCCTGTCCCCGAGGTTTATAAGATTTCATTAGCTTAATTATCTGATGTCATATTTTCCACAGGCAGTGTTTGGATTGTTGTGCTTATATTCTTCTGGCCTCATACTTGGGGTTTAACAGAAGGTGCATTGTGTGGTTTAGAGTATTGATTTGAGTTTGGGTAAAAGAAAGATGTAACAATGTTCTAGGTTTGGTGAGTATGGAGGCTGTTCTAGCACTGTAATCTGTTTTTTGGGCAAAACTGTTTCACAAACAGAGCAGCATGGGCTGGTGCATTGTCCTGATGAAGTACAACACTATTTCCCACCAACTCTGGCCTATTTTTGCTGATTCTTTCCAACAAAGTTTCTAGAACATTTATGTCGTAATGTTGATTTATTGTTCAACCTTCTGGTTCCCAGTATTTTAAAATAACACCATTGATATCAAAGAAAACAATTAACATGACTTTGGATTTGCTTTGATAAGCTTTCTCTAACCTTGGTGATAATACTGTTTTCCAGTGCATGAACTGGTGTTTTGTCTCAGGATCATACTGGAAGATCCATGTTTTATGACAGGTAATAATGTTTTCTAAAAAATGTGAATTTGTTCCAAAATATCTGTACAAATTCACTTTTCATTTTCTTTCTCCTCGGCAGTGAGAAGCCTTCGAACCATATTAGCAAAAATTTCAATCTTGATGCAAAATGTGCCGAACAGTTTCCATTTATGCTATCATTTAGATGCAAAGTCAGTGGTCAATTTGAACAATTTTCTAAATTTTCCCACACTTTCATTTGTTTTTGATGTGCAAGGCCTTCTGGGATGTTCATCCTCATGACCGTAACTAAATTGTTTGTGCCACTGCAACACACGTGCATGCAACATACAATCTGCCCCATAAGCCTTGGTTAACGTACAGAAAGATTCAGTGGGCGCTTTGTTCAATTTAACTAAAAATTCTAAATGAACACATTGCTCTACTTTTCAATTAAGCATACAATGCATGGGATAAACACAACTTCTTTGAATGCTGTGTGACAGCAAACCATCTATGTGAGATGGGTGAAACTTGGAAAATCGGATAGTCCAAGGCAATGTTCCTCCACTATCTTTTACCTTACTCAGTATTGTTTATTTTTTACAAGTACGGTCTCTTTTTTTAATAGACACACCTCATATATATATATATATATATACAGTATAGTATATATATATATATATATATATATATATATAGTTACACACACACACACACACACACACACACACACACACACACACACACACACAGTAGAGTAACATTATTATGACCACCTCCTACATTTTACATCAGCATCATGTAGCCCATGGGGTGGTGAATTGAAATGACCAGTTTAGGCACCCAGATGGGGGCTTTTAACATCATGCCCATAAGGGGGGACAATTGAATATCGCTCTGTGATCTCCCGTCACTTTAGATGGGAGATCAGTCATGATATATCATTTGAATATCGGCCATTGAGTCACTCACAGTCCGTCTAGCTGCTGTCCGTGCTGCACTCGGTAATTACTCTGACTATTAGCTGGTGGTCATAATAATGTGACTCGACCATGTATATAGCTATATACTGTATATATACTTATGAAGTAAATTGTTCAACTTATCACAATAAATAAATAGATTTAAAATCAAATATAAATTACATCGCTTAGGGGCAGATTTAACAAATAGCGGTGTTCTTGCTACTACTCATTATGAATGATAATTGGTGTTCCAGCCAATTAGCTCCTGTCATGTGTTTGAAAAATAACAGTTAGGAGTTGATTGGCTGGAGCACCATTTATCATTCGTTACAAGTGATAAAAAGAATATCACTTGTTTATAATAGAGATGAGCGGGTTCGGTTTCTCTGAATCCGAACCCGCCCGAACTTCATGGTTTTTTTCACGGGTCCGAGCAGACTCGGATCCTCCCGCCTTGCTCGGTTAACCCGAGCGCGCCCGAACGTCATCATGACGCTGTCGGATTCTCGCGAGACTCGGATTCTATATAAGGAGCCGCGCGTCGCCGCCATTTTCACACGTGCATTGAGATTGATAGGGAGAGGACGTGGCTGGCGTCCTCTCCATTTAGATTATAAGAGAGAGAGATTTACTGGAGCTTAGGACTAGGAGGAGTACTGTAGAAGTGTAGAGAGTGCAGAGAGTTTACTAGTGAGTGACCACCAGACAGTGCAGTTTATTTAATATATCCGTTCTCTGCCTGAAAAAAGCGATACACACAGTGACTCAGTCACATACCATATCTGTGTGCACTGCTCAGGCTCAGCCCAGTGTGCTGCATCATCTATATATATTATATATCTGTCTGACTGCTCAGCTCACACAGCTTATAATTGTGGGGGAGACTGGGGAGCACTGCAGTGCCAGTTATAGGTTATAGCAGGAGCCCGGAGTACATAATATTATATAGTGAGTGACCACCAGACAGTGCAGTTTATTTAATATATCCGTTCTCTGCCTGAAAAAAGCGATACACACAGTGACTCAGTCACATACCATATCTGTGTGCACTGCTCAGGCTCAGCCCAGTGTGCTGCATCATCTATATATATTATATATCTGTCTGACTGCTCAGCTCACACAGCTTATAATTGTGGGGGAGACTGGGGAGCACTGCAGTGCCAGTTATAGGTTATAGCAGGAGCCAGGAGTACATAATATTATATTAAAATTAAACAGTGCACACTTTTGCTGCAGGAGTGCCACTGCCAGTGTGACTGACCAGTGACCTGACCACACTGACCACCAGTATAGTTAGTAGTATACTTATATTGTGATTGCCTGAAAAAGTTAAACACTCGTCGTGTGACTTCACTTGTGTGTTGTTGTTTTTTTTATTCTATAAAAATAAAACTCATTCTGCTGACAGACAGTGTCCAGCAGGTCCGTCATTATATAATATATAATATATACCTGTCCGGCTGCAGTAGTGATATATATATATTTTTTATATCATTTATCATCCAGTCGCAGCAGACACAGTACGGTAGTTCACGGCTGTGGCTACCTCTGTGTCTGCACTCGGCAGGCAGTCCGTCCATAATTGTATACCACCTAACCGTGGTTTTTTTTTCTTCTTTATACATACATACTACTACGACATCTCTTTATCAACCAGTCTATATTAGCAGCAGACACAGTACAGTACGGTAGTTCATGGCTGTGGCTACCTCTGTGTCTGCACTCGGCAGGCAGTCCGTCCATAATTGTATACCACCTAACCGTGGTTTTTTTTTTCTTTCTTCTTTATACATACATAGTTACATAGACATCTCTTTATCAACCAGTCTATATTAGCAGCAGACACAGTACAGTACGGTAGTTCACGGCTGTGGCTACCTCTGTGTCTGCACTCGGCAGGCAGTCCGTCCATAATTGTATACCACCTAACCGTGGTTTTTTTTTCTTTCTTCTTTATACATACATAGTTACATAGACATCTCTTTATCAACCAGTCTATATTAGCAGCAGACACAGTACAGTACGGTAGTTCACGGCTGTGGCTACCTCTGTGTCTGCACTCGGCAGGCAGTCCGTCCATAATTGTATACCACCTAACCGTGGTTTTTTTTTCTTTCTTCTTTATACATACATAGTTACATAGACATCTCTTTATCAACCAGTCTATATTAGCAGCAGACACAGTACAGTACGGTAGTTCACGGCTGTGGCTACCTCTGTGTCTGCACTCGGCAGGCAGTCCGTCCATAATTGTATACCACCTAACCGTGGTTTTTTTTTCTTTCTTCTTTATACATACATAGTTACATAGACATCTCTTTATCAACCAGTCTATATTAGCAGCAGACACAGTACAGTACGGTAGTTCACGGCTGTGGCTACCTCTGTGTCTGCACTCGGCAGGCAGTCCGTCCATAATTGTATACCACCTAACCGTGGTTTTTTTTTCTTTCTTCTTTATACATACATACTACTACGACATCTCTTTATCAACCAGTCTATATTATTAGCAGCAGACACAGTACAGTACGGTAGTTCACGGCTGTGGCTACCTCTGTGTCTGCACTCGGCAGGCAGTCCGTCCATAATTGTATACCACCTAACCGTGGTTTTTTTTTCTTTCTTCTTTATACATACATAGTTACATAGACATCTCTTTATCAACCAGTCTATATTAGCAGCAGACACAGTACAGTACGGTAGTTCACGGCTGTGGCTACCTCTGTGTCTGCACTCGGCAGGCAGTCCATAATTGTATACTAGTATCCATCTCCATTGTTTACCTGAGGTGCCTTTTAGTTGTGCCTATTAAAATATGGAGAACAAAAATGTTGAGGTTCCAAAATTAGGGAAAGATCAAGATCCACTTCCACCTCGTGCTGAAGCTGCTGCCACTAGTCATGGCCGAGACGATGAAATGCCAGCAACGTCGTCTGCCAAGGCCGATGCCCAATGTCATAGTACAGAGCATGTCAAATCCAAAACACCAAATATCAGAAAAAAAAGGACTCCAAAACCTAAAATAAAATTGTCGGAGGAGAAGCGTAAACTTGCCAATATGCCATTTACGACACGGAGTGGCAAGGAACGACTGAGGCCCTGGCCTATGTTCATGGCTAGTGGTTCAGCTTCACATGAGGATGGAAGCACTCAGCCTCTCGCTAGAAAAATGAAAAGACTCAAGCTGGCAAAAGCAGCACAGCAAAGAACTGTGCATTCTTCGAAATCCCAAATCCACAAGGAGAGTCCAATTGTGTCGGTTGCGATGCCTGACCTTCCCAACACTGGACGTGAAGAGCATGCGCCTTCCACCATTTGCACGCCCCCTGCAAGTGCTGGAAGGAGCACCCGCAGTCCAGTTCCTGATAGTCAGATTGAAGATGTCAGTGTTGAAGTACACCAGGATGAGGAGGATATGGGTGTTGCTGGCGCTGGGGAGGAAATTGACCAGGAGGATTCTGATGGTGAGGTGGTTTGTTTAAGTCAGGCACCCGGGGAGACACCTGTTGTCCGTGGGAGGAATATGGCCGTTGACATGCCAGGTGAAAATACCAAAAAAATCAGCTCTTCGGTGTGGAGGTATTTCAACAGAAATGCGGACAACAGGTGTCAAGACGTGTGTTCCCTTTGTCAAGCTGTAATAAGTAGGGGTAAGGACGTTAATCACCTCGGAACATCCTCCCTTATACGTCACCTGCAGCGCATTCATAATAAGTCAGTGACAAGTTCAAAAACTTTGGGTGACAGCGGAAGCAGTCCACTGACCAGTAAATCCCTTCCTCTTGTAACCAAGCTCACGCAAACCACCCCACCAACTCCCTCAGTGTCAATTTCCTCCTTCCCCAGGAATGCCAATAGTCCTGCAGGCCATGTCACTGGCAATTCTGACGATTCCTCTCCTGCCTGGGATTCCTCCGATGCATCCTTGCGTGTAACGCCTACTGCTGCTGGCGCTGCTGTTGTTGCTGCTGGGAGTCGATGGTCATCCCAGAGGGGAAGTCGTAAGCCCACTTGTACTACTTCCAGTAAGCAATTGACTGTTCAACAGTCCTTTGCGAGGAAGATGAAATATCACAGCAGTCATCCTGCTGCAAAGCAGATAACTGAGGCCTTGACAACTATGTTGGTGTTAGACGTGCGTCCGGTATCCGCCGTTAGTTCACAGGGAACTAGACAATTTATTGAGGCAGTGTGCCCCCGTTACCAAATACCATCTAGGTTCCACTTCTCTAGGCAGGCGATACCGAGAATGTACACGGACGTCAGAAAAAGACTCACCAGTGTCCTAAAAAATGCAGTTGTACCCAATGTCCACTTAACCACGGACATGTGGACAAGTGGAGCAGGGCAGGGTCAGGACTATATGACTGTGACAGCCCACTGGGTAGATGTATGGACTCCCGCCGCAAGAACAGCAGCGGCGGCACCAGTAGCAGCATCTCGCAAACGCCAACTCTTTCCTAGGCAGGCTACGCTTTGTATCACCGCTTTCCAGAATACGCACACAGCTGAAAACCTCTTACGGCAACTGAGGAAGATCATCGCGGAATGGCTTACCCCAATTGGACTCTCCTGTGGATTTGTGGCATCGGACAACGCCAGCAATATTGTGTGTGCATTAAATATGGGCAAATTCCAGCACGTCCCATGTTTTGCACATACCTTGAATTTGGTGGTGCAGAATTTTTAAAAAAACGACAGGGGCGTGCAAGAGATGCTGTCGGTGGCCAGAAGAATTGCGGGACACTTTCGGCGTACAGGCACCACGTACAGAAGACTGGAGCACCACCAAAAACTACTGAACCTGCCCTGCCATCATCTGAAGCAAGAAGTGGTAACGAGGTGGAATTCAACCCTCTATATGCTTCAGAGGTTGGAGGAGCAGCAAAAGGCCATTCAAGCCTATACAATTGAGCACGATATAGTAGGTGGAATGCACCTGTCTCAAGCGCAGTGGAGAATGATTTCAACGTTGTGCAAGGTTCTGATGCCCTTTGAACTTGCCACACGTGAAGTCAGTTCAGACACTGCCAGCCTGAGTCAGGTCATTCCCCTCATCAGGCTTTTGCAGAAGAAGCTGGAGACATTGAAGGAGGAGCTAACACGGAGCGATTCCGCTAGGCATGTGGGACTTGTGGATGGAGCCCTTAATTCGCTTAACAAGGATTCACGGGTGGTCAATCTGTTGAAATCAGAGCACTACATTTTGGCCACCGTGCTCGATCCTAGATTTAAAGCCTACCTTGGATCTCTCTTTCCGGCAGACACAAGTCTGCTGGGGTTGAAAGACCTGCTGGTGACAAAATTGTCAAGTCAAGCGGAACGCGACCTGTCAACATCTCCTCCTTCACATTCTCCCGCAACTGGGGGTGCGAGGAAAAGGCTCAGAATTCCGAGCCCACCCGCTGGCGGTGATGCAGGGCAGTCTGGAGCGACTGCTGATGCTGACATCTGGTCCGGACTGAAGGACCTGACAACGATTACGGACATGTCGTCTACTGTCACTGCATATGATTCTCTCAACATTGATAGAATGGTGGAGGATTATATGAGTGACCGCATCCAAGTAGGCACGTCACACAGTCCGTACTTATACTGGCAGGAAAAAGAGGCAATTTGGAGGCCCTTGCACAAACTGGCTTTATTCTACCTAAGTTGCCCTCCCACAAGTGTGTACTCCGAAAGAGTGTTTAGTGCCGCCGCTCACCTTGTCAGCAATCGGCGTACGAGGTTACATCCAGAAAATGTGGAGAAGATGATGTTCATTAAAATGAATTATAATCAATTCCTCCGCGGAGACATTGACCAGCAGCAATTGCCTCCACAAAGTACACAGGGAGCTGAGATGGTGGATTCCAGTGGGGACGAATTGATAATCTGTGAGGAGGGGGATGTACACGGTGATATATCGGAGGGTGATGATGAGGTGGACATCTTGCCTCTGTAGAGCCAGTTTGTGCAAGGAGAGATTAATTGCTTCTTTTTTGGGGGGGGTCCAAACCAACCCGTCATATCAGTCACAGTCGTGTGGCAGACCCTGTCACTGAAATGATGGGTTGGTTAAAGTGTGCATGTCCTGTTTTGTTTATACAACATAAGGGTGGGTGGGAGGGCCCAAGGACAATTCCATCTTGCACCTCTTTTTTCTTTTCTTTTTCTTTGCATCATGTGCTGATTGGGGAGGGTTTTTTGGAAGGGACATCCTGCGTGACACTGCAGTGCCACTCCTAAATGGGCCCGGTGTTTGTGTCGGCCACTAGGGTCGCTAATCTTACTCACACAGTCAGCTACCTCATTGCGCCTCTTTTTTTCTTTGCGTCATGTGCTGTTTGGGGAGGGTTTTTTGGAAGGGACATCCTGCGTGACACTGCAGTGCCACTCCTAGATGGGCCCGGTGTTTGTGTCGGCCACTAGGGTCGCTAATCTTACTCACACAGCTACCTCATTGCTCCTCTTTTTTTCTTTGCGTCATGTGCTGTTTGGGGAGGGTTTTTTGGAAGGGCCATCCTGCGTGACACTGCAGTGCCACTCCTAGATGGGCCCGGTGTTTGTGTCGGCCACTAGGGTCGCTAATCTTACTCACACAGCTACCTCATTGCGCCTCTTTTTTTCTTTGCGTCATGTGCTGTTTGGGGAGGGTTTTTTGGAAGGGACATCCTGCGTGACACTGCAGTGCCACTCCTAGATGGGCCCGGTGTTTGTGTCGGCCACTAGGGTCGCTTATCTTACTCACACAGCAACCTCGGTGCAAATTTTAGGACTAAAAATAATATTGTGAGGTGTGAGGTATTCAGAATAGACTGAAAATGAGTGTAAATTATGGTTTTTGAGGTTAATAATACTTTGGGATCAAAATGACCCCCAAATTCTATGATTTAAGCTGTTTTTAGTGTTTTTTGAAAAAAACACCCGAATCCAAAACACACCCGAATCCGACAAAAAAAATTCGGTGAGGTTTTGCCAAAACGCGTTCGAACCCAAAACACGGCCGCGGAACCGAACCCAAAACCAAAACACAAAACCCGAAAAATTTCAGGCGCTCATCTCTAGTTTATAAATCTGCTCCTTAATATATAGTTATTATGAGTTCATGACTAATAATTTTAATAATTACTATTAATTACTAATCATACAATAGTTATAAGTATTATTTGCAACATGACAAAAACTGAACATGATTTCCATATACTTTACTGAGCCCAACATTTGGTAAGTATGCGTAAATCTGCAATAGGTGAGCATTGGTAAATTTGTTTGCTCTCACATTTTATGGTTAAAAACATTTTACAAGTTGATATGGTGACTCCTGCATGTGCCCAAAAGGGGGCGTGTCCTCATCAAAAGGGGCTTGGCGTCACAGGAATGCCGTAATCACGAGCCACACCTCCCATTTTCCATCACTGTGGGAGCATTCCCAGCACTAAGGGAGCTGTTGACATGCCTCCTGTCAATCTATCCTGTGAATAGACACTGTACATGTGCATAGCATCTATTCACTGCTGCTCTGCTAAGCAGAGCAGCAAGTGATAGGCGGCCTCCCAAACCCCCCTCCTGCAGGACACTTTGGCCCTCGGGTAGGACAGGGGGATAGTGGCCCAAAAATTGGACTGTCCTGTGAAAATCGGGACTGTTGGGAGCAGTGGCGTAACTAGAATTTTTTCTCCCCCAAGCCAAAACATTCTCTGGCGCCCCCCCTCCACACATAATTGCCACTAATAAAGTGATGTATATGCTGGCGCCTAAATGGGGCATGGCCTTGCTGAAATGGGTGTGGCTTTGCTTAAAGAGGGCATGGCATTGCAGGAAAAGACTTCTTTATACCCCAGTTTTTCAACCTGCACTTTGGTCACCACAGGAAAAAAAATAATAATCCTGATTCATGCCACTTACATTATTTGTAATTTTTCCTCCTTATAGTAATGCCCAGTATACATTATGTCACATACTGCAATAGCCCTTAGACATTATGCCACACTCAATAATGCCCATAACACAATATGCCACACACCGTAATGCCCCTGACACATTATGCCACACACCGTAATGACTGTGACACATTATGCCACGCAACGCAATGCCCGTTATACATTATGCTACACACTGCAATGCCCCAGAGACATTATAGCATATACAATGCCTGTGATAAAGTACACCACACACCGTCTTGCCTGTTATACATTATGCCACACACTGCAATACCCCTAAGACATTATACCACATACCACAATGCCTGTGATATAGTATACCACATACCATAATGCCTGTGGCACATACTGCAATACCCGTTATACCTTATGGCACACACTGCTATGCCCATTATACATTATGCCACACACTGCAATACCCCTGAGACATTATACCACATACCACAATGCCTGTGATATAGTGTACCGCACACCGCAATGTCCGTGACACATTATGACACACACCGCAATGTCCGTGACACATTATGACACACACCGCAATGTCCGTGACACATTAATCCCTACAGTAAGGCTTCTAATTACTTTTAAATTGCCTTCTCATTGCCAGGGGTTTCATGCTCCTGGTTCCATGCACGGTGCCAGGGGTTTTCATGCTCAGGGTGTCATGCTCGTTGCCAGGGGTTTCATGCTCTTGGTTCCATGCACGGTGCCAGGAGTTTTCATGCTCAGGGTGTCATGCTCGTTGCCGGGGGTTTCATGCTCTTGGTTTCATGCACGGTGCCAGGGGTTTTCATGCTCAGTGTGTCATGCTCGTTGCTAGGGGTTTCATGCTCTTGGTTCCATGCATGGTGCCAGGAGTTTTCATGCTCAGGGTGTCATGTTCATTGCCAGGGGTTTCATGCTCTTGGTTCCATGCACGGTGCCAGGTGTTTTCATGCTCAGGGTGTCATGCTCATTGCCAGGGGTTTCATGCTCTTGGTTACATGCACGGTGCCAGGGGTTTTCATGCTCGGGGTGTCATGCTCATGTGCTAGGTCAGTGGTTTCCAAACTTTTTTGAATCACGGCACCCCAGAATATCAAAAAAAAATTCACGGCACCCCTAGGCCAAAAATTTCTTATTGAGAAATTTCTAAAGAAATATTACATTAAGTAGATCGCATTTATATGTCATCCTTAGGGTCAGTTGTGTGGTGAGGGACAAGATTTGCTTCTGTTTGGCCACATATTTTATGACTGGCAGCCACCAGCACTGGTTTTGCCTATTGTATTGACCATGAATAATTTGAATTGGTCCTGGACCACCAACCCAGGGCACCCCTGCAAGTATCCCGAGGCACCCCAGGGAGCCATGGCATACAGTTTGGGATCCTCTGTGCTAGGTGTTATGCTTGTTGCCAGGGGTATCATGTGCTGGGTGTCAAGCTTGTTGCCAGGGGGTAATATTCATTGTCAGAGGTTTCATGCACTGGGTGTCATGCTTGTTGTTAGGTCTGTACCCCAGTGCCACATATGTCCCGAGTGCCAGATATTCCCTCACAGTGCCAGATAAAAATATACCCCCATAGTGTCAGAAACCCATATGCCTCCAGTGCCACATATGCCTCCACAGTACCAGATACACATATGCCCTCAGTGCCAAATATTCCCCCAGTGCCAGATACACATATGCCCCCAGTGCCAGCTACACACCCTCCTATCTCTGCTGTGCTGTCCTGGAAGGAGGGAAGTGGTACAGTCCGGGAAGGAGCCGGAGGGCACAGTGTGCGCCTCTCCTGTGTCTCCAATGGCATGTCTGTCAAATGAAGTGCCGGTTCATGAACCAGCAAATGGGGCTCCTGATTGGCTGCCGGTCCACGAGCTCTGATTGGCTCATGAACTTGCACTTCATTGACAAACACGCTGCTGCCGGACTCAGTCTCGACTCACACACAGTAACAATCAGTGACGGTGCCCCGCAGCCCTGCGCCTCCAAGCCTCCGCAGTGGCTGTGGAGGTGGTAGTTACACCACTGGTTGGGAGGTATGCTTAATGATTGCAATGATCCCAGATGGGCAGATGCCTATACTCAGAAAATGGGCTGAAAGAGTCAATTTTTTTATAGTCTGTTGTGAAAGCTACAATACTGTATATAGTAAACAACAGAAAGAAGGAGGGTGTCTGGAATAATGGAGTCAATCCAAAAGGAAAGATGAAATATATCATATGGAAGCCATTTATCTTAGGGCAATTGCAGACAAAGATACATGACTTTAGTCCCTTCAGTAAGTTAAGAAACCAGAAGGTCCTGATTAACAAACATTGGGGCAGATGTATTAACCTTGAGAAGGCTTAAGGAAGTGATAAACTAGTGATATATGCAAGGTGATAAAGGCACCAGCCAATCAGCTCCAATATGTAAATTAACAGTTAGGATCTGATTGGCTGGTGCTTTTATCACCTTGCACATATCACTGGTTTATCACTTCCTTATGCCTTCTACAGGTTAATACATCTGCCCCAATATCTGGAACCAGCCAATTGATATGCAGAAATGTTAGCAATCATACGGAATATAGCATTATTCTAGTTTACTGTAATATGTCTTGGTTAATGTAATTATATTATAAACAGAATTGTAAAACATATTTTAATTTTTTTTTCAGAGTTTCCTTAATAAAAATAAAGAATTCATAACTACTGTAAATATTAGATTTTTTTGTGTCAACACAATTTAGTAGTATCATCTGTTTTTTTTTTTTTTTTTTCTCTTTTATCATGGCTGTATCCTAGGCATTAGAAAAAACACCACTTATTACTAAGCGCCAGCAAACATAAAACAGATTCCCATGGTGTACTTTAAACATGATAAAATAGTTGAAGGTCCTATAGATCAAGCTTATTTATTAACAAAAAAAATATGAATAGTTTACAGTCACAAAAAATGAAAAGTTTACCATCACAAGAGGTTTTGTGCATCTTAAAACTGACATGCCATAATCCTTTCTCCAGTAGACAGCAACACCTTATGGTCAGATCGTGAAATGAAACCTGCTACAGGATACATACACCAAAAACACAACTGCTCTTGAGGTCTTTTTCTCAGGGAATCAGTGTTGAGTGGATATATGCTGTACTAGTATTGTGGATGCCTTATAAACACCAACTGATGATTAATATTTAAAAATGCATTCCCCAGAGAGAATAAAAAAATATATATAATATTGGCCATCCAAAAATACTTTTAAATATACACCATAAACATTACCAGTCTACAGTATACAATATACAGCATATACAAATAATTTATATAATTACATTAGCAGACACCACTAAAAATGTTAATTTAGCTGGTGATTCCTCTAGAACAGGCATTCCCAACCACGGTCCTCAAGGCACACCAACAGTGCAGGTTTTAGTGATATCCAGGCTGCAGCACAGATGGTTAAATCAAAATAACTGAGCTACTAATTAAGTCATCTGTGCTGAAGCCTGGATATCACTAAAACCTGCACTGTTGGTGTGCCTCGAGGACCGTGGTTGGGAATGCCTGCTCTAGAATGAAACACATTTATTCAATGATCATTGATAGGAAAAGATGCAGACAAAAAAGTCAGACGTGTACACTTACACCCCATATGATAGTGTAGACATGTGGCTCAAGGGGATGCGGTCATATGACCGCCGCTCCATATCCTGGCGGTCTCCATACCGACGCCGGGATCCTGAGCACTCAAATGACTGACATGCCGACTAGCAGGGGCTATTCCCATTTGTGGGTGCCCACGACATCCATAGAGTGGGAATACAACCTGTGGTAAGTGCAGCAAGCCACCAAGCCCGCTGTGTTGCGAGCGCAGTGAACCCACAAGAGGCTCTGTTGCGCTCACCCTCCATGCCGGCATTCTGCGGTCGGGATCCCAGGGTTGGTATGCTGACCTCCGGGATCCCGCCGGTCTCACAGCCCCAACCTGGCTCAAGCATAGTAATTACTAATATCATATTACTTTAGTTGTATACAATATAACATTGTAATGAAGTCTTATATACATATAGAGAATATTGGGCCTGATTCAGAGGTGGATGCAGCAAAGTAACAAAGGGCCCAACACAAACAAAGTTGGGCAAAGTGCCCAACGAGAACAAAATATTTGTGAAAATAGGAATTTTCAGGGTGCCATTATCTCAGGTTTCAGTTTTTGTGAGTGGTACATACAGTATGTACAGTACTAGTAGTTTGTTACCACAAATGCTGAAGTCTGAGATTTGTGTTCCACTGTTTTTATTAAAAATTCTAAATGCTACCAACTTTAGGCCTAACAATTTCTGGTTGGCAACATAGGAAAAATAAATTTTTTGGCTTAAGTCACAGTCCATAGTTTATGATTCGAAGCTAATGTGGAAATTTCAAGTTTGAGACAGAAGGCAGAAACTAATTTTTTTTTTACAAGCTCCATGTAAGTTTAACATACTGGACTTAGGGGTATATTCAATAATTATCGGAAGCTGCCGTCTTGTCGGAAAGACGTCAGCTTCCGACAGATTTAGGTCGGAAGGGGTTCCGACCTATTCATTAGGGACTTTTTTTTCTGACAAGTCTGGAATTCCCGACTTGTTGGAAAACATGTGGATCGGCGGAATAGCCGTGGATCCACGTGCTTTTGTCGGAAACATGGCCAAATCAGACAGGTTTTGGCCCCATTTCCGACAATATCAATTCAACTTTAAAAAACGTTGGATTGAGAAGATGAGACGGGGGAGCAGAAACATCTTTTGATGGGTGTGGGGATGGGGGAGGATTACGAGGTAGCGACAGCGGGATATGCGGATACCTCCTACCTCCTTCCCTTCCACTGCAGCATGACAGTGCCCAAAGCAGTCTCCCTGCTCCCAGCGGCAGCACCTCCTCTGGTCTCCCGTTTCCCCCTGTACGGCGGCTGACTGTCGGCACGGCTCAGCGACAGCACCTCTTTTGGACTCCTGTTTCCCCCTGTATGGTGGATGTCAGACCGGGGTGGCTCAGTGGCAGCGGCAGCACCTATCCCGGACTCCTGATTCCCCCTGTATGGTGGCTGACGGTCCGATGCAGATCAAATCCGACAGTCGGATTTGGCAGCATTAAATAGTGTTTTGTCGGATCCTTTCCGACAAAGCTTGTCGGAAAGGATCCAACTTGTAATGAATATACCCCAGAATGTCTAAACTTACAAATTTATTTTTAATAATAGGGCATTAATATATTTGATAGAAATCTCTTTTTATGTACTCACAAGTGATTACATCTGGTGTTTCAACAGTAGGTGGGAAAACTCAGAAAGTTTAGGTTGAATATTTTGTCATTGTTCAGCTGATTTTGTCAGCTCCATTGCATTCAGTTTTATTTTAATATTTATAACAGGAACCCAGGTTGAGTCCTTGTTGTTCTTCAGAAATGAGGTACTTGGTCCTGATGGATGGTAGAACCCTATGTGATTGTCCTTGTTCTGCACATGGTTTGCTATCCACTTCCTCCAGCCACCACTGTCCATCGTACACACAGGCATCTGTGTCTTTGATCCTGTTTGTGAGATGGACAGACTCGCTCACTTGGACTTCTTCATACTCTGCAGATGTTAAAGTTAAGTAGCATTTATTCTTGTTGTCTAATAGAGGATCAAATCAATGGTAGTTGCTGGAACTTGTTGGCAGCATGAGCTTAAACCTCATAACTTGGAACATAAACGTATATAATTCCTATTATGTTTTGTGAGCAAAAGTTGAAGCAGTCATTTGGTGTTTGAATTTGATTATTTAATAGTCTTTTGAGGCTTGCTTTAGTTGACTTCATCTTTGTAGTTCCACCCATGCCAACACAAGAATTCTACCCATGTAAAGACGTAAAGAAGTGCCACTCCCACTCAAGACTAAAATCTGTTTTATGGTTGCAGATGTTTGCAAAATTACATTTGATCTTTTACTGGCTTGAGACACCATCCGAGAAATAAATGATCTTCACTTCAAGGACAGTTGCTTTGATATGGTTGATCAGGTTGGTTTGGAACATGTGCATAGCCACCATGTTGTGGTCCATGATTATTAATAATGCAGACACACTGGTGCCTCAGTTGGCCCCCTTTATGGTAGTAATACATGAAGAGAATGATTGTTGCTTGATGGTTTACCAATTGATGAGATTGAATCTCATCTGGAATCATAAATAAAGAGATTTCAGCAAAATCAGCTGGAACTAGGCAATCAGATTTACTTGTCTTTTTATCTGATCCTGAATTTAGGTGAATTAGTGTATTATATGTTCAAGTAGGCAGTTTATTTTGAAAAATTGGAAACTTCGGAATACATTGGTTAACATCAGTTCCAGAACCAATATTTAGGACTAAACAATGGATTTGTAACCAATGTTTAAAACATCGGTACAACCGGTGATTCCTTTTGAGGTCACATCACTAGACTGACTGGCTTCAGAGCAGATGGGGAGAAGTTCTTATGGCTGCAGTGGTTGGATAGGAGGAGTGTGTGTCCATGTGAGATTCCCCTTTATGTTACTAAAGTGGGCATGCCCAGCATTTATGGAGACACTGTGCTGCTCCCAAGCTCTCCCGGCACTTGAATGAATACCATGTGCACACACATGGCATTCATTTTCCCAGTGGGGAGAGTTTTAAACCTCTCACCCACTAGGCTGTTTCAGCAGGATGCTGGAAATTAGGCAGGGTGCATTTCAGCATCCCGGGAAGAGTGCAAGTTGCAGTAACCTGCTAAAACAGCCTAGTGGGAGCACAAAGTTTATGTCTCAACATGCACAGACATGTCAAATCCTCTTAGCTTACTCTACAGGCACAAGCTGTCCTCTATTCAGTCATATAATCTCCAAGCAAACTAATCAAGCAACATAAAATAAAGTAAAATACATATTTCTTTTACAATTATTTATCATAATGTTTAAAAAAAAAAATCAAATTGTCTAAAAAATAATTATATATATTGTCAAAGTCAAAAAATATTGCAGTACACCCATCATGTACAAACTACACACAGATGGCCTCCATGCGCATACTTGCTCTGCTGTGCGTGCGCATATTCGCAATTTGCGTATAGTCCCGTGGTCCTGCGAATTAGCGCGTGGTATGAGTATTTACGGTAGAGTTTGTGAACGCATGGAAGGCTATCAAAATACATTACATATTTAATCCAAATAGACCACAATGTACACATAGTCTCCTTGCACCACATCAGAAATTAACATCAGTTTAAATGGTAACAGAACAAAGGGATTCACCTTTACAGGATAGGAGGGGACAGAACAAGGTTACAAGGTGGTGTTTGGTATCCAGCTGTAGGGTATTTTAAGGGAAACATTCCGGTGTTGGTTTGAGGAAGATCGCATGTTCCTGCGGATAGTTATGTGCAGGAGCAGAATATAGATATAAACTGTATTTACTGTACATTATGTATGCGGCAGGAATCCAGAGGAGACCACCCACAAGAGCAGTGAAAATAGAAAATCGCCCACCTATTCAAACAGACCTATGACCTCTCCCGTACTGTAAATGACCATCCCTGTGTCCAATGGACAAAGAGATTACAGTATCCATTGTGGTATGTTTTGGATGAAGTGAATAAAGAGAGCCTGCAGCAGGCCTGGTCAGACACAAGACTCACAAAGTTATCTATCAGATGACCGAGGACCGTCCGGGTTGTGCAAGCTTGTCCACTCACGTATGTACCATTGTATGTAGCCATTTACTCTGTTATATTGTTTTGTTTTATTTGTATTGTAACCCCCTTTCAGCAATAATACCCTGTGGTGTCGGAACCCAGTGGTTTAATTACAATCTGGTGTCGTGTCTTCATTGCCCTGCTAAGGTTTAAAGTGTATTATCATTGCATTGCATTGCTGTATAAGGTTTAAAGTGTATTATTATTGCATTACATTGCTGTAGAAGGTTTAAAGTGTATCTCTTGGTGTGTACGCGCTGTGAGTACTTTGTACTGTCAGCGTGGCGTTTGTACGCTAAGTCCGTACACAGCACGGTTTTCCACATACTTACTACCTAACAGATCACAGCAGACTTAATCTATCAGCAAAGGGTGGACAGACAGTTATCCTACATATCCTTTTCTTGGTCGATGGATGCACTGAAAACCCTACTTGATTGTTGATTAGATGGAGTCTGCTCTGTATGGTTTGTAGAGATGCTGGTAGAACTCATAAGGTAAACAGGAAAAAAGCTATTTAAAATCTGTGATTTTTTTTGGTGCCAAAAGCGTACACGGCACCCATACTTTGCATACTCTCTCACATTGTTGCAAAACAAGGTTCAAATAAGTCATGTTGTGTTTGATTCAGATTGGATTGCTTATCTGTTAAGTAGGGTTAAAAGTACATTTAAAAGTTGCTGCATAGCATTGATATAGTGTTTATGTTTAACTCAGGCCTAAAATAACTTCAGGGGCTTGTATGATGTGTGATTTCTTTGTGACAAAGGAAGCCGCATGGTCTGTCCTCCATTTTGGACTAACCACATGGCCTGTCCACCATTTTGTGTAACCCTCATGGATGTGGAAGGGGGAGGAGCAGCGGCTATTTTGGGAAGGTCATTTTTCTAAATGGCTGATTTTCACTGCCCAGAATAATCAGCTCTCCTTGGTCACATCAATCACCATTTATGAGTTACCAATGCATTTATTTAACCCATGCCGTAGTCAATTACAAATAGTTTCAGCTGGGCCTAGTGAAAGTTAATAGTAAGATGAATACTTGATGTAAGAATTACACACAGATATAAACAAAGTTGTTGTTTTTATTTTCCTTTTACCTCTAGGATTTAGTTAGAATCTGCATGCTATAAGATAGCCATTGAAATGCAAATTAACCTGTGTAACTGCTTTTTCTTAGCAATGAAAAACCACTTTTACAGGCAGGCAAAAGCACCATAGCTTTCATATGCAAATTAGAAGCACTGAATTGGTAAAGGAGTCTCAGGAGACCAGTGAATGGTACATATATATATAATTATTATAATTATGTGTATATTTATATCAGTGTATGTTCTGCAAGATAGCTATCCAATCTGAATCATATCATTTAAATTATTGATTATTGCTAGAGTCATTATAGATCTGTGTGAAATAGGATAAATTTGTTGCTATATAGGTAAATATATAGGTAAATTTGAAATAACAGTATTTTAAGGAAGTAAGCGTAAAGACACAAACGCAGTTTTGCATAAAAGTTTATACAGAACAAGTTGTGTCTAGTGGGCAATAGTTAGTATTGCTCACATTTATAGAGCTGTGTGATTTATTGCGGATGCAGGGTTTTGTACATGTGTCTCAGACAAAGTAAGGGACACGCACGGTCGCGTGTTTGCGCAAAGTGCGTAAGAATGCAGGCGCTGAGTACAAATTATACAATAGTGTCGTTTAGTTCAAAGGTGGGATAGTAGACATTTAATACAATAGCACATAACTATCAGATTTCAAAAGCAGGTTACTCTAAATTTAGTTTAAAAAAACTGTGTTGCCTCTGGGGTAAAGCTGCCTATCTGAATGAATTTAAATTTTCTGTACAGAAAAATAAAGTGTATTTGAGTGAGCGAATGCAGGAGTGAGTGGATACTGAACCCAAGAACTGAAGTGGTCTAGGTGGTCTAAGCTAGGTGGTCTAGGTGGACATACTGGGTTAGTAGAGGCCCGGTGGCGTAGGGTTCGCAACCCTGCGTTATTAACTAGGTGGTCTTAGTGGACTGAGTGGTATCCCATACAACTCTTAGTGGTCTGAAGTGGTGTAGGCTAGGTGGTCTACAGCAATCGTAGGGCATATAGATAACTAGTATCTCTAGGCTGTGCTATTGCATCACATGTCCGTTTGTTCTGCACAGCGCAACGTGATATTATTGTGTCATATGCTCTGTGGTAGAGCATACGCAGATGTGATTGTATAGACAAAGGGGTTTTTCTTTGATAACTTCGGGAAATCTCCCTGTTGTCTTCACTGGAAAGGGTGAAAGATAGTTATCTAATTTCTCTGTTTTTCAACCTACAAACAATTCCAGTTGAAAGATACCGAAAAGGAAATTTTCACTGCCTCTCTCAGGAAAATATTCCAAACAGAACTTTCACCGAAAGAAATTATGGTGTAAGGTCTGATAGGAGCCCTAAGTTGGGTACATTGCGATCCGTTACCAACAGTGTATCGTTGTACTGGCTAGCGTGGGCAAGAGCGAGTGGAAGGAGCTCGGGGATATACTTCCACCGTCTACTTATATTGAGTATTTTGGTGTTTGTGGGAATTTTTTTTAAATTATTAGAAAAGACCCACAAATATGGGAGCCAGTTGCTCAAGTAAGAGACGTTTAGACAGGGTTCAGGCAGAATTGTGGCCAAAAGGCTCAGCAAGGTTTATCATGTGTAAAAAATATGGTTCACACACAGAAGTTTTATGCAATGAGTGGGTATGTATGACTAACAATGATAGGGAACCATTCCCTATGGTGAGCAGCTTTGAACCAGAGGTATTACAGAACTTAAGGTTAAAGATATGTCTGATTAAATCCAGAAAACAAAGGATTAGACATAATGATTGTTTAAAATTATGGCAGCAAGAGGGGGATTTGCAAAGGGAATTAGCTCGTACAGCAGGTTCCAAACCTAGCGGGAAAACAATGGTGACCGCACCACCACTACCGTATATTGCGGGGGAGAAGATGGCTACAGTCAATGGTATATCCGTAAAATATAGTAGTATGTAAAAACAATGTATTAACCCTAATTATTTTTTGCAAAATGTATCCTGTTTTTTGAAGTCTTTTCAAGGTTATAGGTCACAAGAGGATGATGGACTTGCTGGCAGATCAGTTCCTGTATTTATTTACAGAGAGAGAGAGACATAAGATGCATTGGAGGGAATGGTAATTGTACCGCTGGCCTGTAACTGTAATTGTATGTAACTGTATGTTTTAACTGCTTACTGTATGAGTTGTAACGATAGGTATACTGTACTTTGTAATATATATATATTGAATCTATATCTTTTTTTTAATAACAAATATATCCAGCCAAATCGCAGCTCTCCTCCAAGCAATCACCTCGCTGCAGGAAACTCAGGTGGGGCCGGTCCAACCAGGTAGAGCAGTAACAATATTCCCCAATGAAAGAACTGGTGAGGTCACAGCTACCGGTAAGTGTGAGACAGTTCATTGCACAGAGACAACAACACCTCACAGTAAACAGATTAGGAACGGAATGGTAGGATTACACCCTGTCTTGGAAATAGTAACCCCCAATGGGGGAACCGATAGTCAGGGAATAATCCTCACCAGGAATAATGCAATGTATTGTCCATGGCCCAGAGATGAGCTGCGATCAATCATTTCAGAATTCCCCGACCCTCGGAAACATTTAGCAAGATGTCAGAAATTTTTCAGAGATCTGGGGAATGCGTATGAACCGACAAACAAACAATGGCGAATATTTTTGAAAGCATGCCTACCTCCTAATATTGACACCCAAAAATGTATCACTGATTGTAGATTAGAGTCGGATTGTCTTGTGACTGACAAAACACAATCAGGAGAATTTAGAGCAAATTAACATGCAACTAGAGTTGTATTTCCCCACAACTGTTAAGTGGAGAAAAATTTTCTCCATAAAACAGAGGGAAAATGAAATGACATCTGAATACTTCCATCAGGACCTGCAAATAATAGATAGATACATGGGGGTATCAGATACAGGGAACGATGCGAATTACAGGGAGGTAGCTGTTTCTGTATTAATGGACGGACTCAATCAGACAGTAAGGGACAGGGTAAAAACATTTTTTGCCTGATTGGATAGCTTGTCGTAGTGAGTGCGCAATTGAACACCATAAGAATATTGCTAGGCGTAGAGAACTGCAGGAGGAGAGGCTGGGGATTGAAAGTATACAGGCTGTCTCATCAGCCTAAACCCCAAAAACCCTGGTGGTAAGAAAAGACCGAGAAATTGTTACATTTGTAAAAAAAATAAAGGACATTTTGCTACAGATTGCAAGAGTAGTAGAGCACATAGCCAATATAGACCCCTAGACAGAGAAAACAAGCCACGTTATTAAACACATAGACGGGATCAAGAAACATATAGTAAGGAGTCACGAGCCATATAGAAAACACAGATTCGGTTAATGGGAAGAATGGAATAAATGCAACTTTACCCTTTTGACAGAACTAACTGGGGTTAGGAGTAGGTCTCTAAACTTCTGCTTCTTTCTCTAGCAAAAGTGACCTCTAATTAATTTAGCAGAAGTTTTGTTAGAGATGGTATACATATAGCATGCGCCCGCCCAGGAAGTACGAATTATGTTGGATACCCACGAAGACTAAGGTTGCATTTCACTGTTCTAGATACATGTCCATCACAGGTAGAGGAAATTATCTCAAAGGTACCGGGTTCCCTATGAATTTAGAATGGACAGGACATTGGATTGATGGCTGGGATAGTCCCAGTAGAGATATAACACACATAGATTTTTTTCTTTGGGTGGGGCAGACCGAGTAGAGAATCATTCCCCTTAGTGCCCAATCCAGATGTCAAACTTTTTAAAATCTTCTTTGCCTCTACCAACTTATCTGTTACTAAACTCTATGTGATTTGTCTTCAAAGCTTCCTCTTCATCTCTTACGTCCACCGACAGGGTTACAGTTCAGACGCCACAGGCCTACTCTGTCTTTCAGAGTTCTGCCCAAATCCAGTATATCTCACCAGCATAGGGACACCAGTATTAACGCAGTGTGCCTGGTCATGCACAAAGGGTGGAGAATGAGAATACTGGTGAAGGGAGACTGTGCATAGACACCGATATGCATGATGGCGTGACAGCCTGATGGTGAACGCAAATATTAAAAATTTTCTTTTTATTATTTCCTTTCTCTTTTCGCTTTCCACAGATGGTTTACTTCACACAACTGATAATACACAACAGTTAAACACATTGAAATACAAGATTTATGTTCCCTACAGAAAGGCCGCTGACCCGGAGAGAACTCGTGACAAAGAGCAGAGTGTAGAGAACCTCGTATCACTGGAGTGTCTGTTCCGGGAAGGTTAAGAGGCAGGAGGGCATCCGAGCACAGATCTAGAACGGTTGTAGTATCATTCTTTTTTTTTTCACCTCCCCCTGCATTTTCCTGTCTTTTCCCCTTCTTATTTTCCTCCTTTCCCTAAACAAAATGGATCGATTACAAGAGACTGCGTTTCGGGTTCTATTAGTAACTCTGGTTTTGATAAGGACAGTTTGTTTTTGTGAGGGTCCCAGAGAGGTCGAGCAGGGATCTGGAATGGGTTCTGATGGCAAGTATGAATTTGTAGGATCTCAGGATCAGCACATCACTTTAGTAAAGGCTGGCATCAGTAAGCGCTCTGGTAGTCAGGGAGCTCAGAGGCACTGTGAGGGGTTATTGTCTGATGAATATTGTATTTGTAGGAATTATGAGAATATAGTTGAGGATGGGTGCATCCTGTCAGGTTCGGTTTTGCTTGTGTCCCCGGAGGGGGCGCTAGTGGGTCAGTGGAGGTAGGATAGAAGAAGTGAGGAGGCTGGATTGGGTTTCTGCGCATCAGCGCAATGGTGTTTTATTAACATAAAAGTTCACACAATAAGGCAGCAGAATAAAGTGCAGGAATAAACAATAAAAAGTATGCAATTTAAATGGTGCAGCTTGGAAGCTGAGAGTCTATGGAGGAAATGGTAATGATGGATAAGTTCACTGGTGTGAGAACCAGAATGGTTTAAAACGTGGAGCCAGCAGAGATGGTAATAAATGTGTAGCAAACCTGGTAGCAGATGCAGGAGACTCAGGTGGAAGTTCACAGAGCAGTTCGTTAAGCAAAGGCAGCTAGCAAGCTGCTTCACAGGTGAAGTGATGGAATGCACCTGGAGAGAGTCTCTACTGCTGAGGCTGAAGCACACAGTGGTTGTAGATAGGTGTGGAGCCAAATACAAATGCAGGGATTGCTGATGCTTGTAGTTCCATGGAAATGCAGGAAGGTAACCAGGAACACGGAGGAACAGGTAGGTAACCAGGAACACGGAGGATCCAGGAAGGTAACCAGGAACACGGAGGAATCCAGGCACATGGGTCGCAGGAGTGACACAAAGTTCAGGACAACCACAGGCTCACCCTGCAGCTCCTGATATACCCCCTGGTGTGCAGACATTGGTTGGAGTGGGAAAAGGAGGTGCGGCCAAGCTCCGGATTGGCCGCCGTACTCTGACCGATGGAGACTGTCATGGCGGCGCCCATGCCGCGGCCCGGCGGGAACGCGGCGTGCTCACACGCCCGCTGTTACAGGAGCGTTCCTAGGCCCAGGATGACGTCTGGCGGCAAAGGAGCGGACGACAGCAGAACGTAGGGACCCCGGACGGAGTCCGCACCGACGGACAGATTTAGCTGTGGTGAGTCGATTCCTGACAGTACCCCCTCCTTTATGGGTGGGCACTGAACACCCACGTGGCTTGGAAGGATGAGTTCTGTGGAAGACACGGACCAACCTTGGAGCATGAACATCTGACGAATTCACCCAACTTCTCTCCTCAGGACCATAACCGGACCAGTCGATAAGGTATTGTAGACGACCGTACCGGCAACGGGAATCCAGAATCTTCTCTATCTCGAACTCCACGCCCCGCTGAGTTCGCACTTTGGGGCCGACTGGAAGAGCTCTTTGGAAGCGATTCAGGACAAACGGTCTGAGGAGAGAGACATGAAAGGCATTAGATATTCGTAGAGAAGGTGGTAACTTGAGCTTGTAGGCCACAGGACTGATGACTCTTTCGATGGAAAAGGGACCGATGAAACGTGGTGCAAATTTCATCGACGGGACTCTAAGACGGAGGTTCCGGGTGGAAAGCCAAACCTTGTCACCAGGTTTCAGGCTAGGAACTGCACGTCTTTTGCGGTCAGCAAAGAACTTATACCGGCTAGAAGCCTTCTTGAGAGAAGCATGAATCTTCCTCCAGGTTGAAGAGAACTGACTCAAGACAGCAGTGGCAGCAGGAACATCAATGTGAGGAAGTTCTTGAAAATCTGGAACACGGGGATGTTGTCCATATACAGCAAAGAACGGAGTTGTTTCTGTAGCAATATGGTAGCGGAAATTGTGGGCAAATTCAACCCATGGGAGCAGGTCCAACCAGTCATCTTGAGAAGACGAAACATAAAGTCTTAAAAAGGTTTCTAACTCTTGGTTTACCCTCTCCGTCTGCCCATTCGTCTGAGGGTGGTAGGCTGACGAAAACTTGAGGTTGACTTGCATGGCAGAACAAAGGGCTCTCCAAAATCTTGCCACAAACTGAACTCCACGGTCAGATATAATTTTAGTGGGTAGTCCATGTAAGCGGAAAATCTCCCGTAGGAAGATTTGGGCAAGCTTTGGTGCGGAAGGAAGACCCTGGAGTGGTACAAAATGGGCCATTTTGGTAAACCTGTCAACCACAACCCAGATGGTATTGAATACTTGAGAGGAGGGAAGGTCAGAGATGAAATCCATGGACAAGTGTGACCAGGGACGGCTGGGAACAGATAATGGTTGTAACTGACCTGCTGGAGATTGTCGAGGAGTCTTGTGCTGCGCACACTTCGGGCAGGATGCCACAAAATCTTTGATGTCAACTTTCATCTTCGGCCACCAGTATGTCTCAGAAAGGAACTTGAAAGTTTTCAGGACACCAGGATGCCCAGTGAATTTGGACTGATGAGCCCAAGACAGCAACTTGGAACGGAGTTCTGGGGAAACAAAAGTCTTACCAGGAGGTGGAGCAGGAGAAACTTGAGACAAAACAAATACCACTGGACTCAGGATGGAATGCGGAACCGAGTCGGACGTCTCCTCTTCGGACTCCATAGATCGGGATAAAGCGTCTGCCTTGATATTCTGAGAACCTGGGCGGAAATGAAGCTTAAAGTTAAAACGAGAGAAGAACATAGCCCACCGGGACTGGCGAGGATTGAGGCACTGGGCTGCCTTCAAATAAAGCAGATTTTTATGATCCGTATAGATGTTGAACGGAAATTTGGCCCCTTCCAGGAGATACCTCCATTCCTCAAGGGCCAGCTTGATCGCTAGTAGTTCTTGATCTCCAATGGAATAGTTAGCTTCTGCAGGGAGGAATTTACGAGAATAAAATCCGCAAGGGTGAATCTTCCCATCAGTTCCCTTCTGGGAGAGAACAGCTCCAACTCCTACTGTGGAGGCATCCACCTCCAACTCGAATGGCTTGTTTACATCCGGTTGAGACAGAACTGGAGCAGACATAAAGGCCAGCTTGATCTTTTGAAATGCCGCTAAAGCTTCTTCTGACCAGTTGGAATGATCTGCCCCTTTCTGAGTTAAGTTGGTAATAGGAGCGATGAGAGTTGAAAATCCTCGGATAAACTTCCTATAATAATTGGCGAATCCCAGGAATCGCTGAATAGACTTGATACTACTTGGAATGGACCAATTGGCAATGGCTTCCAACTTTGTCGGGTCCATCTGGAGATCCGATCCGGAAATTATATACCCCAGGAAGGGTATGGAGGGGACTTCGAAGGTACACTTGGATAATTTGCCATAGAGACGGTTCTCACGAAGACGTCGGAGGACCTCACGGACTTGCAGACGATGAGAAGAGAGATCTTGGGAGAAGATGAGGATATCATCCAGGTAAACTACGAGGTATTTGTACAGAACGTCATGGAAGATTTCGTTAACAAAGTGCTGGAACACTGCTGGGGCATTGCTCAACCCTAATGGCATTACCAGGTACTCGTAATGACCATCTCGAGTATTAAAAGCTGTCTTCCATTCGTCACCACTACGGATTCTGATGAGGTTGTAGGCACCGCGGAGATCTAACTTGGTGAAGATGCGGGCTCCCTTAACTCTATCAAACAATTCAGTGATGAGTGGTAATGGATAACTGTTTTTGATGGTAATGTCATTGAGACCCCGGTAGTCAATGCATGGACGTAATCCTCCATCCTTTTTTTTAACAAAGAAGAAGCCCGCACCAGCGGGTGAAGATGAGGGACGGATAAATCCTTTCTGTAAGTTCTCCCTGATGTAGTCGCTCATCGCCTCAGTTTCAGGAACGGATAACGGATAGGTACGCCCCCTTGGTGGTTTCTTGCCGGGAATGAGGTCAATGGGGCAATCCCACTCTCTATGGGGCGGCAGAACATCAGCGGCCTTTTCACTGAAGACGTCAGAGAAATCTTGGTAAGCCGCAGGAAGATTTGACTGGGTTTTGACTTCAGAAGACTTGATAGGACAAACTTGGGCTAAGCAGGACTGGCGACAATGTGAACCCCAGGAAGTGAGTTGTAACGTAGACCAATCAATCTGCGGATTATGTAGTTGGAGCCAGGGCATTCCCAACACGATCTCCTGGGTTGCCTGAGGAATAACTAAAAACTTTATTAATTCAGAAAGCAGGAACCCGACTCCCAGAACCACTGGTCTGGTTTGGTGAGAGATATTCCCCTTGGAGATTCGGCTACCATCTACTGCAGTGATGTAGACTGGATATGAGAGTTCGCAAATAGGCAAACGAAACTTATCTACCGCAGCTTGAGTGATGAAGTTTCCTGCGGCTCCACAGTCCACTAACGCAGATGCAGACTGAAGACCATCTGTAGTCTCTAAAGTCACAGGAAGAATGAGGTCTTGGTTTGAAGGAGCTTGTCTAGAAGATCCCAACTTGACTCCTCCTTTACAAGTCAGGATCTGGCGTTTCCCGAACGCACTGTACAAGAATTGATCTGGTGACCTGCAGCCGCACAATAAAGACACAGTCTCTCACGGAGTCTTCTTGACCGCTCCTCAGGAGTTAAGCGGGACCTATTAACTTGCATAGGCTCATCAGAAGGTGGAGGCTGAAATTGTACTGAAGGTACCATTCTTGACTTGCGCGGCTCACTACGAGCACACTCACTGTTGCGTTTGCGGATGCGAGAGTCCAACTTGATGCATAGAGAAATCAGTTCAGGCAATTGCTCAGGGACATCGCGGGTTGCCAGTTCATCCTTGATCCGATCTGAAAGTCCATGCCAGAAGGCTGCTACCAGGGCTTGATTATTCCACTGAATCTCTGCGGCTAACGTCTGGAACTGGATGACATATTGTCCCATACTCCGGGTACCTTGACGAAGCTGAATAAGGTCTGCAGAGGCTGATGTTGCACGACCTGGCTCGTCAAAGATACGTCTGAAGGTTGACACGAATTCAGCGTAGTTGTTCATCAGAGGGTCAGCACGTTCCCACAGAGGAGACACCCAACTCAAGGCAGAACCAGAGAGCAGTGAGATAATGTAGGCAACCTTGGATCTTGACGTGGGGAAATTGTGTGATAATAATTCAAACTGGATTTCACATTGGTTAAGGAACCCGCGACATAGCTTCGGACTGCCATCATATTTGCTAGGCACAGGCAGGTGCAAGCGTGACACTGGAGCTGATGCAGCCGGCGTAGAAGAACTCACAGCACTTGCAGGTGCTGGGGTAACTGGAACTGGAGTAGCAAGTACACTAGACAGGGTTTGCTGTAGTGTATCAATCCGGGAGGACATCCCTTGCAGAAACTGGAACATCTGCTGCTGCACAGCCTCTTGACCATCCAAGCGGGAGACCAGATTTTGTAAGGCCCCTGACCCCACACTCTGACCACCGTCCGAGTCCATCGGTCCTGAACTTACTGTCAGGTTCGGTTTTGCTTGTGTCCCCGGAGGGGGCGCTAGTGGGTCAGTGGAGGTAGGATAGAAGAAGTGAGGAGGCTGGATTGGGTTTCTGCGCATCAGCGCAATGGTGTTTTATTAACATAAAAGTTCACACAATAAGGCAGCAGAATAACGTGCAGGAATAAACAATAAAAAGTATGCAATGGAAATGGTGCAGCTTGGAAGCTGAGAGTCTATGGAGGAAATGGTAATGATGGATAAGTTCACTGGTGTGAGAACCAGAATGGTTTAAAACGTGGAGCCAGCAGAGATGGTAATAAATGTGTAGCAAACCTGGTAGCAGATGCAGGAGACTCAGGTGGAAGTTCACAGAGCAGTTCGTTAAGCAAAGGCAGCTAGCAAGCTGCTTCACAGGTGAAGTGATGGAATGCACCTGGAGAGAGTCTCTACTGCTGAGGCTGAAGCACACAGTGGTTGTAGATAGGTGTGAAGCCAAATACAAATGCAGGGATTGCTGATGCTTGTAGTTCCACGGAAATGCAGGAAGGTAACCAGGAACACGGAGGAATAGGTAGGTAACCAGGAACACGGAGGATCCAGGAAGGTAACCAGGAACACGGAGGAATCCAGGCACATGGGTCGCAGGAGTGACACAAAGTTCAGGACAACCACAGGCTCACCTTGCAGCTCCTGATATACCCCCTGGTGTGCAGACATTGGTTGGAGTGGGAAAAGGAGGTGCGGCCAAGCTCCGGATTGGCCGCCGTACTCTGACCGATGGAGACTGTCATGGCGGCGCCCATGCCGCGGCCCGGCGGGAACGCGGCGTGCTCACACGCCCGCTGTTACAGGAGCGTTCCTAGGCCCAGGATGACGTCTGGCGGCAGAGGAGCGGACGACAGCAGAACGTAGGGACCCCGGACGGAGTCCGCACCGACGGACAGATGTGGCTGTGGTGAGTCGATTCCTGACACATCCAGAGATGTCAGTCCAACCTTACTATCGACATGGACCGTCATCCGTTGAGTGATTACCACTCACTAGTGGGTAAGGTCTTAAACCAGACAGAATGCTGGGTGTGCTCACAGGTACCTCAAGGTCAGAGCAAGTAGGATTAGTACCGTACCCTTTAGCAATAGATGAGGTACTCGAATTGCGGGGTGGGAGACCGGTGGACAAGAAATTCAATATCTCTAGGCCCCCTAGTTTGAAGCTCCACCAGTATCATGTAGACAGGTCCTTATTGTGTTTTAATATTTCCAATTACCGAAAACCGGGAAATTGGGAAGTGATGTGGAATAACGAGACAATGACCTTTTCACACAGAGCTGATAGGATACCCATAGACTCTGAACTTGTACGCCAAATAGCCAACAGTGGGAGGTATTTTCAGTATAGGTATACTCGTGGAAGCAAGACCATGTGGGTTGGAAAAGTATAGCCAGGGTATTGTGCTCATATCATCCAGCCCGATACTTGTACTGAGCAGATGGGAGAACTAGGGATAGGTTTCTTTACTTGGAAAATTTGTGATATGGTGATGTTATATTTTGTCCCCTATGTTCTCCCAGATGATGCCTATTTCATATGTGGGAGGAAGGCGTACAAGTGGCTTGCCCCGAGCTCCGAGGGATTGTGTTATATTGGGAGAGTACTGCCAGAGGTCATGACCATAACCCATGGTAAAATTAAAGATGTTCACCGCAGTGCTCAGGCTCCTTATACTCATACTCACTGTGAACACATCATCAATAGACACCTCATAGATAGGACAGAGCACGCAGCCTCTAATTTGATCCACGAATCCACCGGGATTCAGTTCCTTCTCGCATTAGACATTACCCGTACTGCCAGAGGAACTATAAATTATAGGTATATCCATGCGCTAGCGAACTTGATAGATAATATCACTGAGATGTATGACGACACCTTCAGGTATACGGGAAGGGAGTTACAAGCTTACAAGAAGGAACTGATTCAGCACAGGATGGTCCTTAATTATATCACAGCCGTGACAGGTGGGTACTGTGTTACGCTGGCAACTCAATATGGGGTGAAGTGCTGTACGTATATTACGAACAGTACTGACAACCCAACGGAGATCATCGATCAAAAGATGGATGATATCTTGCAGTTGAAGTGGGAGTTCAGGAGGAAACACAGCCTTACCTTGGCGACTGTGAGTAATGAACTGACCGGCTGAGTCTCATGGTTGAACCCACGAAATTCGTTCTCAGGTTTAGGAGAGTGGGCTCAAAATGTTTTTATGAGTGTAGGGAAGTTTCTCTTTTGTATCCTTGGAGTCGTCATTATTATTGGTTTGATATTTAGGTGTGTTCGAATTCTGACGCGGCGCCAGCACGGCACAAAGTTGATGAGTCTGAGAAGCAAGGGTACTGTTATAGCAGCAGATTTAATTCATGACCCTTCCATAGAGACAGTGATATGATAAGGATTGCAAATTAATTTCATGGCCTGTTTCGTTCACCTGTTTTTCTTTTGTCTCCCCCTCTGCCCAGATACATCCATCCGGAAAAAGACATCAGCCCTACCCAAAATGTTTATGTGAATGTATTTTATTTATATGTATTATCTTCATCTCTGCAACCTTCAGTTAATAGCACACATAGTCGACAGGTGATATCCACATATACTAGCACTCACTTATGTTTCCCCCTCCATGTATCATCAACTAAATGTACACCCCATTTGTTGGAACAAGAAGCCGAAAAGAGCTCAGTAGTGTTTGTTGGCCCATTTACAGACCCTTAATATGGGATGAGAAGGATTTAATGTATACTTCGCAATACCTCAAAGCTTATGTAGAACATATACGGCACGATGATACATGCCCCTCAGACATGGATTCATACATACATACTTTTACTATCCCACTAAGTCATACATTTCCCACCTACAACTCTCCTCTGACAACTCCAAGCTTCTGTAGATATTGTGTAGATATTTTTCTGTTTTTATTGATTAGATAGTGGCAGTTATTGTTGACTGCCAAAGGGTGGACTGTCAAAGTCGAAAAATATCATGTACAAACTACACACAGATGGCCTCCATGCGCGTACTTGCTCTGCTGTGCGTGCGCATATTCGCAATTTGCGTATGGTCGCTCCTGCGGTCCTGCGCATTAGCGCGTGGTATGAGTATTTACGGTAGAGTTTGTGAACGCATGGAAGGCTATCAAAATACATTACATTTTTAATACATTTAATTTTTAATAGTGCACAATGTACACATAGTCTCCTTGCACCCCATCAGAAATTAACATCAGTTTAAATGGTAACAGAACAAAGGGATTCACCTTTACAGGATAGGAGGGGACAGAACAAAGTTACAAGGTGGTGTTTGGTATCCAGCTGTAGGGTATTTTAAGGGAAACATTCCGGTGTTGGTTTGAGGAAGAGTGCATGTTCCTGCGGATAGTTATGTGCAGGAGCAGAATATAGATAAAAACTGTATTTACTGTACATTATGTATGCGGCGGGAATCCAGAGGAGACCACCCACAAGAGCAGTGAAAATAGACATCGCCAACCTATTCAAAAATACCTATGACCTCTCCTGTACTGTAAATGACCATCCCTGTGTCCAATGGACAAAGAGATTACAGTATCCATTGTGGTATGTTTTGGATGAAGTGAATAAAGAGAGCCTGCAGCAGGCCTGGTCAGACACAAGACTCACAAAGTTATCTATCAGATGATCGAGGACCGGCCGGGTTGTGCAAGCTTGTCCACTCACGTATGTACCATTGAATGTAGCCATTTACTCTATTATATTGTATTGTATTATTTGTATTGTAACCCCCTTTCAGCAATAATACCCTGTGGTGTCGGAACCCAGCGGTTTAATTACAATTTGGTGTCGTGTCTTCATTGCCCTGCTAAGGTTTAAAGTGTATTATCATTGCATTGCATTGCTGTGTAAGGTTTAAAGTGTATTAATATTGCATTACATTGCTGTAGAAGGTTTAAAGTGTATCTCTTGGTGTGTATGCGCTGTGAGTACTTTGTACCATCAGCGCTGCGTTTGTACGCTAAGTCCGTACACAGCACGGGACTTTGTACGCTAATAGCGTACAAAGGCCCTCATTCCGAGTTGTTCACTCGCAAGCTGCTTTTAGCAGCATTGCACACGCTAAGCCGCCACCTACTGGGAGTGAATCTTAGCTTAGCAAAATTGCGAACGAAAGATTCTCAAAATTGCAAATAAAAATTTCTAAGCAGTTTCTGAGTAGCTCGATACTTACTCTGCCACTGCGATCAGTTCAGTCAGTTTCGTTCCTGGTTTGACGTCACAAACACACCCAGCGTTCGCCCAGACACTCCCCCGTTTCTCCAGCCACTCCCGCGTTTTTCCCAGAAACGGCAGCGTTTTTTCACACACACCCATAAAACAGCCAGTTTCCGCCCAGAAACACCCACTTCCTGTCAATCACACTCCGATCACCAGAACGAAGAAAAAACCTCGTAATGCCATGAGTAAAAAACAAACTTCTTAGCAAATTTACTTGGCGCAGTCGCAGTGCGAACATTGCGCATGCGCAATTAGCGGAAAATCGCTGCGATGCGAAGAAAATTACCAAGCGAACAACTCGGGGGTACATTTACTAACATTCGTAATTCCCGAAAATAGGTCAAAGTTCAATCACGAATGACATCGACAGTGTAAAACTGCAACTTTTTGAATTTATTACGATGGATTTACTAAGCTGTCGTATTCGTGTTTTTCTTTTCTTCCGATGTCGATGTCATTCGTTTTTTTTTTTACCTAATTTTACGGCAGTGATTAGCAAAACACTGCCTTTTTTTTTTTACAATCAATCTCGGCCGGATCTGTGTGATCCGTGCTGGGGTTCTTTTTTTTTTTTTTTTTTAATTAAACAATGTAAAATCCCCAAAAAAATTGCGTGGGGTCCCCCCTCCTAAGCATAACCAGCCTCGGGCTCTTTGAGCCGATCCTGGTTGCAGAAATATGGGGAAAAAAATGACAGGGGTTCCCCCATATTTAAGCAACCAGCATCGGGCTCTGCGCCTGGTCCTGGTCCCAAAAATACGGGGGACAAAAAGAGTAGGGGTCCCCCGTATTTTTAAAACCAGCACCGGGCTCCACTAGCTGGACAGATAATGCCACAGCCGGGGGTCACTTTTATATAGTGCCCTGCGGCCGTGGCATCAAAAATCCAACTAGTCACCCCTGGCCGGGGTACCCTGGGGGAGTGGGGACCCCTTCAATCAAGGGGTCCCCCCCCCCCAGCCACCCAAGGGCCAGGGGTGAAGCCCGAGGCTGTCCCCCCCCATCCAATGGGCTGCGGATGGGAGGGCTGATAGCCTTTGTTGTAAAATAAAAGATATTGTTTTTAGTAGCAGTACTACAAGTCCCAGCAAGCCTCCCCCGCATGCTGGTACTTGGAGAACCACAAGTACCAGCATGCGGCGGAAAAACGGGCCCGCTGGTACCTGTAGTACTACCACTAAAAAAATACCCAAAAAAACACAAGACACACACACCGTGAAAGTATAATTTTATTACATACATACACACATACATACATACTTACCTTATGTTCCCACGCAGGTCGGTCCTCTTGTCCAGTAGAATCCAAGGGGTACCTGTTGAAAAAATTATACTCACGAGATCCAGGGGTCCAGGCTCCTCGGGAAATCCAGGGATAATCCACGTACTTGAATAAAACAAAAAAACGGTTGCCCGACCACGAACTGAAAGGTGACCCATGTTTGCACATGGGTCACCTTCCCACGAATGCCAGAAACCCACTTTGCCTTCTGGCTAAGTGGGTTTCTTCAGCCAATCAGGGAGTGCCACGTTGTAGCACTCTCCTGATCAGCTGTGTGCTCCTGTCTTCACTGACAGGCGGCACACGGCAGTGTTACAATGTAGCGCCTATGCGCTACATTGTAACCAATGATGGGAACTTTCTGCCCTGCGGTTGACCTAAAGTGACGTCACCGCTGAGCAGAAAGTTCCCATCATTGGTTACAATGTAGCGCATAGGCGCTACATTGTAACACTGCCGTGTGCCGCCTGTCAGTGAAGACAGGAGCACACAGCTGATCAGGAGAGTGCCACAACGTGGCACTCCCTGATTGGCTGAAGAAACCCACTTAGCCAGAAGGCAAAGTGGGTTTCTGGCATTCGTGGGAAGGTGACCCATGTGCAAACATGGGTCACCTTTCAGTTCGTGGTCGGGCAACCGTTTTTTTGTTTTATTCAAGTACGTGGATTATCCCTGGATTTGCCGAGGAGCCTGGACCACTGGATCTGGTGAGTAGAATTTATTCAACAGGTACCCCTTGGATTCTACTGGAGAAGAGGACCGACCTGCGTGGGAACTTAAGGTAAGTATGTATGTATGTGTGTATGTATGTAATAAAATTATACTTTCACGGTGTGTGTGTCTTGTGTTTTTTTGGGTATTTTTTTAGTGGTAGTACTACAGGTACCAGCGGGCCCGTTTTTCCGCCGCATGCTGGTACTTGTGGTTCTCCAAGTACCAGCATGCGGGGGAGGCTTGCTGGGACTTGTAGTACTGCTACTAAAAACAATATCTTTTATTTTACAACAAAGGCTATCAGCCCTCCCATCCGCAGCCCATTGGATGGGGGGGGACAGCCTCGGGCTTCACCCCTGGCCCTTGGGTGGCTGGGGGGGGGGGACCCCTTGATTGAAGGGGTTCCCACTCCCCCAGGGTACCCCGGCCAGGGGTGACTAGTTGGATTTTTGATGCCACGGCCGCAGGGCACTATATAAAAGTGACCCCCGGCTGTGGCATTATCTGTCCAGCTAGTGGAGCCCGGTGCTGGTTTTAAAAATACGGGGGACCCCTACTCTTTTTGTCCCCCGTATTTTTGGGACCAGGACCAGGCGCAGAGCCCGATGCTGGTTGCTTAAATATGGGGGAACCCCTGTCATTTTTTTCACCATATTTCTGCAACCAGGATCGGCTCAAAGAGCCCGAGGCTGGTTATGCTTAGGAGGGGGGACCCTACGCAATTTTTTTTGTAAAAATAAGCACTTTCCCACCCCTTCCCACTGATATACATGCACGGATCTCATGGATCCGTGCATGCCTATCCAAACACGAATAAAAAAAAAAGTTCTGTTTTTTTTTAGCACTTTTTTACGAGTTGTAATTTTTCACGGCAGTGTTTGTTCTTTTTTTGCTTTGCACTTCTTAGTAAATGACCGAGATTCATACTTAAACAGCCGCGTTTTGACCGATGGTGTATTCATTCGTAATTTTTTACCTGAACTAGCAAAAAATTACGAATGCCCTCATCACTGCCGTGATTAGTGTTTAGTAAATGACCGAGATTAACCGAGATGACACTTTGAAGAAAAAACGGCATCTCGGTCAAAATCGGGAGCTTAGTAAATATACCCCTCGGAATGAGGGCCAAAGTACGTAGAGTGTGTATAAAGTACAGCGGCCGCAGCGGCTCCATGGTAAAATGTATTAAGGTGTGTTTAAGGTATAGCTTTCATCACTGCTTTCATTCCTGCATATAAAACGGCATTGTCAATATATATACATACTTGACATTTACATAGTAGCTTAGAATCATATGGACATTGACTTGAGCTAAAAATAGAGATTTTTAGGGATAAATTTGGTAAAATTTCTAAAAAAACATATTTTTTTAAATATAATAAAAACAGGGGTACATAGCTTGGCAGCCATTGGAGAAAGAAGCATGGTGTGAGGGCTCCTGGCTAAAGCCAATATTTATTAGGCTCCTGTCACCCGTACAGTGCCCAAAATCATACCTCCTGTAGCCTGCAGGCCTCCAAGCTGGCAACCAACCCAGAGGTAGCATTCGCAGAGCTGAGAGGGGTTTTATACCCTCTTTGCCGGTTACAGCCCTCCATGATTCTACAAGCCGGGGCCTCTGGTACAGTGGTGGAGGCGGCTTGAAAAGCTGGTGTCCCGGCGTGGTCTGACCTTCCGCTTACCCCCTTACTGCTGGCGGCTGCAGAGACCTCCCTGTTTGACCACGGTCGCCAGTGACTCCTGTCTCCCTGCTAAGAGACTGATGCACTGCAGGCGCAGGCTGGACATGCGCCCTGTTTATCGCTGGCCACCTGGAACACATTGAGGCAGCGGGAGTGGCTGGTACAGGAACACCGGACAAAGTGACTCTCCCGAACTGGGGCTGGTTGCCCTGCCTGATTAAGACTCCCTGGACTCCCCTGCGGAGGATACACACTGCGGCCACACCAGTGGGACTGGTTAGACACAGTACCAAGTGTATGTTGTGCTTAGGGAGCCTTCTATAGTTGGGGAGACACATATTTATCTTAATGGTGTTCTTTATATCTTAGGATGCATCTCTAACTTTTACAAATTGATAGTGCTCCTGTCAGTCCTATTGGATTTTATATTCCCATATCTCATTTAGTGCTGTGCACATCACTCTACTATAAAGTTTGGGGCTCCATCTTGTGGTTTTTTTTGTTGCACTGTATCATCTGGCATACATTCACCTGTAAGCAAGTTTTTTGCTGATAATAGAGACCAGGCATACTTCTGGGACACCAGCACCTCCTTGGAGGGTGATTGCTGCAGTCTCTGATCACTATCAACACACCCAGGATATTATAGTTATCCTCCTTTTACAATCCCTGACTCATGTCCAGGGTCACATTTCCAAAGTAAACTGACTGACATTCATGCCTTAATGACACGATCAGTGTCCTACTCTCCTGTGGTATATAATTTTTTGTTATACCTCCTAATTTTTATTTTACAACTAATCACTATTTCTATAGGCCTGATTTTGTGTGTACTTGACTTTTGCAAGGAGTCTCACCATGAGCAAATCTAACACCACCACTAAAACTTGAGCAAGAGGCGACATTTCCCAACACTTTTCTAAAAATTATAAAAAATTATAGATTGTCCTCCATGCAAGATCCTCCCTCACCTCGCCTTTCCCAACTGGACAAACATGATCCACCTCTTTCACCTGTCTACATTACCAAAAAAGACATTATGGCCTTGCAGTCACTTAGATTGAATTTTAAAGATTCTATGGAGTCCAAGTGTTGGACAAGTCACTTACCTCTTTTATATTGGACTTATCCTCACTGTCTTACAGAACCTCAAATCTAGAATTCCATCAAGAATCTCTCCAAAAAGTGCAGAACGAGACCTCCAGAGACACTGACCACATTTTTCAGGATTTATCTTATTTATGCACTAATAACGAGGATCTGGAGAACTGGGAAATGAGAAATAATCTCTGGATACGTAATGTCCCGGAAACCGTTCTTTCACCGGATCTGGAGGCCTATGTGCATAAACTGTTCTCCTTTATTATAATGGATCTTGGAACCTTGGAATTACCTTTGGAAAGAGGCATAGGGCTCTGCGACCCAAGTCATGTGATGTCATGTCATCTTGCATTTTATTAGTTTCAAAGACAAAGAACTGGTTCTCAATCCGACTAGGGGCAAGCCATACGTTCTCTTTGAGAATGCTAAGCTACAGTTCTACCAAGACCTGGCCCCATCACGATCCTCAAAAGAAGAGAGCTTAGAGACTTGACTAGTGACATTCGCATGTGTGGGATTCGTTATCGATGGCGATTTCCCTATAATATTCTGGTCGACCTTCATGGAAAAACTATTGTTATTAGAAACCCAAGAGAAGGCAAGGACCTTCTGATGCAGTTGGAAGATTTGGGTCCTGCATCTACAACAATCTCTGCCTCTATGAGAGACTAATTCTGCATATGCCTTGATGTTGTATAGAACATTCCTCTCGACTCCTTGTTCCCGGAAGTTGCAAGTATTAGCCACAATGTTCTGACTCCATGTTTGGATTGATTTTGTTTAATGGCCGTCTGCATCTTAATGCATGTTATGCATTATCTTATGTCTTCTAAGGGGTACCCTAGCTGAGTGGACTATCACCTCCCCCTCTTTTTTCCCCCCAGTTGTATATTCCTCCCACTCTCCTGGGGCTTGCGGACGATCATTGCCGCTTCTCCCGCACCTTGATTTGCACTATGTTTTCTATGTTTACAGGCCCAGGTTCATAATCTTTCTGCCAGGACCACCCTTGAAACCTATCTTTTTTGTCTAGTGCCCAGTACTTTCTCTTATTATTGACTGTTTGCCATCTAGCATTTATTATTTTTCTCTATGCAGGTACATCTCCTCGTGGGTGCCTTGGACATGTCGATGACTTTCTATATCCCCAACTTCAGAATATTGGATTGTTAAGGTATCAGCATTGAGTATCAGTCATTCGACCTACTTTGGGGCACCCCAACATGATTTACAGAGACCTCATTACCCTAATTTATACTGTTGAAGCGTATAAGGTGACATTTATATGTTTCTGACTTTGACTTGAATGCTCATAGTTCTCCCCTTTTTTGTTCATTTTTCTTTTTGTATTTTCTTATACTCTTAAAATGTCTCAAGATATTTATGGCCTCCATTCCCTGGCCTTTGCCCTTACCTTCTTGTTTGGACAACCACTGGAGGGTGACGACCCTTTATTCTGTTATTTATTTCAATATGTTTGAATTTTGTATTACTGACACTAGATTCAACCCCTCGATACTCTCCTTTTTTTTCTCCCTGAGGAAGTATGGAATGCCTCCGGTACTTTTTTATGTTGGACCATAAGTACCTAACCTTTGTGTGTATTTTCCTCCGCAGGACATGATGAATCTCTGCACTGATTTCCCTCCCCTATACCCCTTTTTTATCTTTCCCTTCCCTTTCACAAATCGATAATCTTATCTTATTTCACTTCCTTCCTCTTTTTGCTTTTTTCTATCCCACAATGCCCGTAGTCCTGGCCTCTCTGAATTTCAAGGGGTTAAATACCCCACTGAAGCATTCTTCCTTGTTTCACTCTCTGTGAACTCTTAAGGTAGAGATTGCATTCATTCAAGAGACTCACTTTAAAGCTCATTCACACCCCATCTTAATTTCCAAGTGATATCCTACAGTCCATTACTCTGCCAACCAATCTAAGCGCAACAGGGTGGTGATCATGATAAATAGTAAGGTTCCGTTTACTCTCCACTCTGTTCACAGTGACTCTGATGGTCAATATATCATTCTTACAGGCACACTGGGACATCTAGAATACAGAATGGCTAATATTTACGCCCCCAATTCTGGTCAAGCCTTATTTTTCCAGATTTTTTTCTCGGATCTAAACAAATTTGGGAGGGGTTACTTGATATTAGGGGGATTTCAGTTCCATTCTAAATAACCATTTAGACAGGTCCTCTTCCTCCTCTCACACACAGCATGATCCTTTAGTAGGTTCTCTGAACAGACATATTAGAGAATCTGGACTCTTCAAAGTCTGGCGATCCCTAAAACCTACGTCTAGCGATTACACTTTCTATTCAATCCCACACCATTCTTACTAACACATAGACCTTTTTATCTGCTGTACCTTGGCCTCTAAGTTTATCTTGTGTTCAACTATTGTTACTAACATTTGGTCGAACCACTCTATTTTAACTGCCACTTTTGATTTTCTAAACTCGCAAAGATCCCGCCCCTCGTGGTGCTTAAACAAAACTCTGCTAAAAATCTAACAGTTTCAGGATAAAATTACATCGGCTATTGCTGACTATTTCTCTCTGAACATTTCTGATTCCTCATGTACTCCATTAGTGTGGGAAGCACATAAATCAGTTATCAGGGGCCACATCATCAGTTATGCATCCCATAGAAATAAAGACCGTAAACTCAAATTGCCATCTCTCACGGACAAGTTCCACAATTTGGAAACTCAACATACAAAAATCCCTCGCACACTCTTTATAATCAACTTATGACTTCAAGGGCAGCACTTAATGCCCTTCTGTCTGAAAGGACTGAGAAAGCTCTCCGCTGGCTTAAACAAAGATTTTACAAAAAAGAGTAACAAGGCTGACACCCTATTAGCTAACAGATTGAAAGCCTGGAGAGTGTTGAAAGCCATTTCAGCTTTAAGGATGAAACAGGTTTTTTGCAATACCCGGTCGCTATTAACACTGTTTAAAAAATACTATGAAAGGCTCTACAATCTCTTGAACTCCTCAGACCTGGTGATTCCTACCGACCCATTGATCTCCAACTATCTTCCTGCAATGTCCCTTGTGTGGACTCAGTGACTTCACTTGGTCTGGATAGGCCAATAACTGAAGAATAAATACATTTAATTTTTCAAACACAAAAATCATCTAAAGTGCCAGCTCCGGATGGCTTTCTTATGGCATACTATAAGATTTCCAATTCTCTCTAATTCTTCATCTTTCTACAGTATTCAAACTTATCTTAGAGGGGCCACTTTTCACTCCCAAACTCCTAAGGCCACGACTACTGTTATCACGAAACCCAACAAAGACTCACAACTTATATCTAATTACTGACCCATACCACTTGGGATGGGTTTTGTCCCATCCAGGCAAGCACTAGACAATGTTATAGAAAGAAAAGAAGACTCTTTTTTGGGGGCACTCTTAATTATAGTACACCTGTACAGGAAGAGTACTATTGTTAGTAAAATGTAACTTTTATTTAGTATGTTTAAAATATCAGAGATTATGTATACAAAAAAATGCAGCAATAAAAATCATGCCCTGCTATTCAATTTGGTGTAGAATTATTCCCAAAGTGGGTATTTTATGGGTTGTGAAAGCCCACAATTGATAACCACATTCCTATCCTTATTAAGACCTATATTGGTATCGGGGTAAACTATCCCTGGAAAAACGGCACTGCTTAGTATAGAACAAAAAATACCATGAAAGCAAGAACTAATGGTATCAGAGTGCGTATAGCACTACTGTTAAATTGCTTCCTTCCTATTGGTAGGTAGCTCTATCCGGCTATTAATCTACTCGGTATAGGCGACCGATGGTAATACTCTCAATCTCATTTAGTGATCATATGTTGAAAATTCTTGAAACAAGGGTAAATTAGAATAGATCAAAAAAGGTTTATGTTGGTATACCATTAACATTATACCATGTTGATCAGTAGGTTGTACTTTAAGGATACTGTCAAAAATGAGTTAAACCGAATTTCCACAAATGCAAACTCATACAAATATCACACACATGCTGCAAAAGAGGTTTATCACAGAGCTCAGGCTGAAAGAGCAGTATAAAACCACTATACTCATGTTGTGAAATACAAATTGCAACCGTATTCTTATTGTAGTAAAAAGCCGGTATGTAGGTAAATTTACATTTGTAGAGTGCAATAAGTGGATATAGCTTTCAACAGATACACCCAGGTGTCCACAGTTTATCTGTAAAGGATATTATACCGTAATCAGTATGTTCAACAAAAAAAATTTTTCAAGTTAAAGGGATACAATGTGCCTTTATAGTTGCGACCGCTAATACCATTATTCAATCACATCTATGGGATACAAGTTTCTCATAACAGAATGTCACAATGTGACGTTTTAGCCACCTTATCTAAACATTTAAGATCTAAACATTCATAGTCACAATTGGCTTGTATAATAAGGTGATTGAACTAATCTATGTTTAGATATAAGAGCATGTATGAATCATAGATAGCATTTAGACAAGATAAACTTCCAAATATCAAATAGACACAGTGTATTGGCTACGTTATTTCAATTGCACATATTCACCAAAAACCACATATGAATTGGGTATAAATACCAATTAAAGGTGATTAGGGCACATCATAGTGACAAAACTATATGATCATGATAACATGTGTCAAATAATGGAAAGTTACCCATGCTCATCTGACATGAGAGAGAGAAAGAAACCAGGGAATTAATCCTGCAACTTCTGCTGTCATTCTATCATGATTTTACCTGCGCCTATGGTAATCAGCGGATGGAAGATGAGAGAGTGGCCGAGTGTTCCGCTGATTGCGAAGGAAGAAAGAAGCCGTTCTGCTGTTCCCGTTAGAGCACATACGGCTACCTGGTGTCCGAGGACATTGCAGGGAGCTGCAGCGCAATGCAGGAATGAGAGTTAGCTGAGTTAGGGTGCCTGAATCAGGAATAGACCATTGTGGTATAAAGAGAAGCCCGGATCACGGGCGTGTGGGCAGTGGCGGAACTAGCGAGCGGTGGGCCCAGGTGCGACAAAATGCTTTGGGCCCCCCCCCCCACATCCCACCCCCACACATCCCATCCAAGTCCACCCCCTCACCCCTGGAGAGGATCTGGTGAGGGGGACCTGCTCAGGGCCAGAGAAATGGATACCTAGCAACAGTGCCGTAACTAGACATTTTAGCACTGTGTGCAAGAAATGGCATCGGAGCCCCACCCCTGCATGCAAAACAGGGGCAGTGCGCGCCGTAGGCGTGCGCAAAAATACATAGTGGCGTGGCTTCGTGGGGAAGAGGTGTGGCCACAAAATAATACCAATTCATAAAACGGTACACAGTAGTCTCCATTATTCAAATTACGCCGCACAGTAGCACCACTACACCAGGTAGAGACCCTTTTACACCTTACAGCGGACAGATTCCTCTTTTTACACATTACAGCAGACAGCGTGCCCTTTTTACACATAACGGCAGACAGCGTGCCCTTTTTACACATAACGGCAGACAGCGTGCCCTTTTTACACATAACGGCAGACCGCGTGCCCTTGTTACACATAGCGGCAGACAGCGTACACTTTTTACACATAACGGCAGACAGCGTGCCCTTGTTACACATTACGGCAGACAGCATCCCCTTTTTACACATTACGGCAGACAGCGTCCCCTTTTTACACATTACGGCAGACAGCGTGCCCTTGTTACACATTACGGCAGACAGCGTCCCCATTTTTACACATTACGGCAGGCAGATTCCCCATTTTTACACATAGCGGCAGGCAGATTACCCCTTTTTACACATAGCGGCAGGCAGATTACCCCTTTTTACACATAGCGGCAGGCAGTCCCCCATTTTTACACATTGCGGCAGGCTGATTCCCCCTTTTTACACATTACGTCAGGCAGTCCCCCCTTTTTACACATTGCGGCAGACAGCGTCCCCATTTTTACACATTACGGTAGGCAGATTACCCATTTTTACACATTGCGGCAGGCAGATTACCCCTTTTTACACATAGCGGCAGGCAGATTACCCCTTTTTACACATAGCGGCAGGCAGTCCCCCATTTTTACACATTGCGGCAGGCTGATTCCCCCTTTTTACACATTACGTCAGGCAGTCCCCCCTTTTTACACATTGCGGCAGGCTGATTCCCCCTTTTTACACATTACGTCAGGCAGTCCTCCATTTTTACACATTGCGGCAGGCTGATTCCCCTTTTTACACATAGCGGCAGGCAGTCCCCCATTTTTACACATAGCGGCAGGCAGGCCCAAGAAAGAAAGAAAGAGAAAGAAAGAAAGAAAGAAAGAAAGAAAGAAAGAAAGAAAGAAAGAAAAAGAGAAAAAGAAAGAAAGAAGAATTATACTTACCCTCTCAGGCTCCTCGGTGCAGCCGCGTCAGACGATTCCCGGGCAGTAGAGGAGGTGAAGGACGGAGGTGAAGAAGTGAGCCGCTGCAGCGCTTTGTTATTGGTGGAGGCGCTGCTGCTGCTGCCCCTCTGCTTCCCTATAGGCTGTTCTCGGAAGACAGCCTATAGTGAAGCAGAGGGACAGCAGCAGCAGCGCCTCCACCAGTAACAAAGCGCTGCTGCGGCTCCCTCCTTCACCTCCCTCCTCCTCCTTCCTCCGTCAGTGCCGCTGCTCCTCTCCTCTCCTCTACGGGCGGCTGTGCGCTGCGGGCAGCGGTTGCCTGCAGCGCACAGCGGCATGTAATGAGTCAGTTTGACTCATTACATGCTTGGGCCCCTGGACAGAGGCGGGCCCCAGTGCAAAGCACTGCTTGCACTGCCGGTAGTTCCGCCTCTGCGTGTGGGCTCACAAGTCTCCCACTAGCAGCGCATCAGCTCCGGTTCAGCTGTGGACTAGATCGGCATCAGCTCCGGTTCAGCTGTGGACTAGATAACGCGTTTCACTCATTAAGCTTGTTCACATCCTGTCACATGCAGCATCTACAGCACACCACTATCACCGGCTATATATAGCAGATCCTTAATGGTCAGCATTCACAGAGAGTTTAGATTGACAGGTACGTGGACCACTAGGAAAAAAACGATTATATGAGGACCTATTTCCAAACGGAAGGTCACACCTAATTAATTACTACAAAGCTAATTCATCCCAAAGGGGAAGCAATCTTAAACATATAGTTATATGTATGTTTGCATCTATTTTCAGGTAGTCCCCGTGTATCACACTTTCCAATGGATATTTCTATTTAAATATTTAAATATTCAAAAATCCCAATTAGCGTTGATACACTCGATGGATATTTCATATATACATCTATACAGTTATTTTGCCCTGTGTAATCCATTGTGTATTGTAGATTGCGACTATGAATGAGCCACCAATGGGGGATAAATAAATGCAATATTATATGAGATGATAGATTTATTCCCAAAAAATGGGACTATGTTTAAGCACGCATACATGCATGTACACATACACCTATATATGCACAAGCACACGTACATCAATAAATAAATAAATAAATACACACCTAGTATTAGAAAAAACACAACCTACACTTTAGAAAAATTATTATACATATGTTTAGAAGGGAGAAGACAGGAAAAGAAATTAATTGAAGTAGATGAGGTTGAATGTAATGATTTAATTAACATTGTTATTTATTTAACTAATTTTTAAATGTTTTTAAATTTTATATTTTTTATATATACGTAATTTATTATTTTTAATTTTTATCATTTATGTTTTATTTTGTTATTTTTTATTTTTTATTATTTAGGCACATCCGTATATAAGTATAGATACATAAGGACCCATGCATTTCTCCTTATATGTGTACATATACATGCACATACAGTACATGGGTAGGCGCCTACAAATCTACCTATAGGCAGAGGAAAATGATACTGGATGTAACTGGGGGCAAGAATTCATAGGTAGTTAGTTACCAAAAGGGAGGAGGTGGAGCAGAGGAAAAGCAAAGGTAAAGACAAGGCAGAGGAGGGAAAGAGATGTATTTTATCAGTTACTTCTGTTTTTAAGCCTGGTGGGGATATATAAGAGGAATGATTCAAAATGACAGATAAATGTGGGTATTGTCACAGAAAAGGGCTGTAGTTGATATGTTCGTTAAGTCCGCCCGGAGTCAAGGCATCCAGTTCAAATATCCAACGACTTTCACGTTTGAGTAGTTCTCTGGTGAGATCTCCCCCCCTGATGCCAAGATGTACTGTCTCTAGGCCAAATGCTTTGAAAGTCCTCAGATCACCCTTATGTTTGTAATGAAAATGTCTGGCCACAGTAGTCAGTTGTCTTCCCCTGCTCATATCCAAAGCAGCATTCCTCACTGTTCCAATGTGTTCGAGGATGCGTTGTTTTAGCATCCTCGTGGTCATTCCAATATATTTGGCACCACATTCACATTGGATACAATAAACCACCCCAGAGGTTCGACAATTAATATAGTCCTTGATCTTTATATTGTTGCCATATCTGTCCATGATTTCCTTTTTCCTAATCATAAATTGGCAAGCCTTGCAAGATCCACATGCAAAAGAACCTACCAGTATGGGATTTTTGGGTTGGGTACGAGTGAAATGGCTCCTGACAAGGTGATCACGTAGGTTTGGAGCTCTACGCCAACTCATAGATACAGTTGGTCCGAGTTGTCCTGAGAGATCCGTGTCGGCCAAGAGAACATGCCAATGTTTCTGAAGACTATTCTTGATTAGTCTCCATTCACTGTTAAAATTGCTAATGAATCTCACTTCCTCCTTGTGTTTAGTTGTAGTATCGTTTCCCCCAAAAATTAATGATTCCCTATTAACATTTCTTAGGGAATGTTTGGCTCTCTTGATAGAGTTATGGCTGTATCCCCTCTCTCTGAGCCGCCGTGTGAGTTCATCACTCTGTTGTTGGAATATACTGGCTTCAGAACAATTTCTGCGCAACCGCAGGAATTCGCCTTTTGGTATATTCTCCACAGTCGGCGGAAAGTGATGGCTAGTCTGGTGGAGTAGCGTATTAGTGGCTGTGGTTTTACGAAAAAGTTTAGTTTCTATCTGACCGTGATTGTTCTTATAGATTTTTATATCCAAAAAGGTAATTTCAGTATCACTGATTTCGTAAGTCAATTTCAAATTTAGGCTATTACAGTTGAGTTTCTCAATAAACTGAAGCAAAAGTTCTTGTCCTGCATCCCAAATTACAAAAATATCATCGATATAGCGATACCACATGATCACATGTCTCGTGAATTGTTCGTTATCGCCACTAAACACCTGGGGAAAGACACTAGCGATACACAGGTTTTCAATAGACAAAAAGACCCCAATACTAAAAATAGGATTTTTTTAGAGAACCAAAAGGATGTCAGGGGTGGACATCAGGAAACAAGAGGAAGACAAGGCGGTCCTCGAGGAAGAGGGAGAGCAAGATGGGGCTCCCCATCCCCCAACAGATATCCGATTCGGGCACGGAAGGGCCTGTGATGGATAGTCTGAAGATAATAAACCTGTCCGATCATGAGTTGACAGCATTAGAGGAAAATGTTCTCAGTAGAGGTCTGTCTTTCTCACCAACGATCAACTTTGATCGTTTTTCATTAGAAAAAGATCTCAAGCTTTTTGAACGGAAACTCCTTCTGAAAAAGTTTTTTACAACCAGAAAGGATGATCTTGAGGCAATAGCTGGTGAAGAATTTACGGAAGAAGAATCTACAGCATTGGCTGCCCTAGAAGAACTGAATGAGGAACCTGATGATGTGACACCTACACATTTAATCAAAAGCAGACCTACTTGCAGGAAGAAATCAACATTTTTTCCACCAGAGGCTATCTGTCCAGAGATTAAAGTTTTTACCAATTTAGTATCCAAGGAATTTGACACTTTATATGCAAATCGAAATTTACATAAAGTGGGTAAGAATCTCAGTAGAGAGGAGTGGGATTGTCTAAAAAACATCAAGAGCTGGAATGACGTAACCATCAAACCATCAGACAAAGGTGGTAATGTGGTAATTTGGCCCAAAGAACAATATATGAAAGAGGCCTATAGACAACTCCATGATGACAACTGTTACAAACATCTATTACTCAATCCCATGGACTACATTAAAAGCAAATACAAAAGGATCCTGGAAGAATATCATGCAAATGGAACTACATCCAAACATGAATATGAGTATCTTTGGACTGAAAACCCTATAACTCCTACCTTATACCTTCTGCCGAAGGTACATAAGGATCCTAGAATGCCACCTGGGAGACCAATAGTCTCTGGAATAAACAGTATATCTGAAAAAGCAAGTCGATTTCTGGATCTACATTTAAGAGATCTGGTAATGGGTCTTCCTTCCTATATACAGGATACGAGAGATATCCTTAAAAAGATACATGATATCAATCTAGGAGAAGGCTACTTACTGGTAGGTCTGGATGTTGAGGCTTTATATACTAGCATCGATCACAATGCAGGTATTTCTGCAGTGAAATATTTCCTCAACATGGGTGATTTTGGCGATTTTCAGGAATTCCTTTTGGAATTATTACACTTTGTTTTGAATCATAACTTTTTTACCTTTGATGACAAATTCTTCCTGCAAGTAAGAGGGACAGCCATGGGCGCGGCATGTGCGCCAACTTATGCTAACCTCTATTTAGGATGGTGGGA